>NW_027210922.1:165000-328855 GCF_029030835.1 Brachyistius frenatus
AAGTACGAAGAGATCAAAGTCAAACGACTTCTTTTTTTTCTCGATTCCCGGGGAAAGACAGAATTTGGATATTTATATTCAGCTGCCACCGTTTTATTTATTTTTTTTTTTTTTTTTTTTTAAGGTTTCAGGAGACCGACAGCGTCCGTCAGTGATAACGGCTCCGAGTCCACGTCCTCGACTTACACAACCCTATCCATTAATCCGCGTCAGTATCGATCGCCCATTAAACCTCTTCGACTTAACACCGGACGGGCCGAAGGCTAATGGAAGCAGAGACAACAAAATACATTAAAAACATTTTTTTTTTTTTCAAAATCACTTTCTACGTTCATTCGAGACTCGTCTTATTTTTTTTTTTTTTCTCGCGGCCAAATGTTAACCGTTTGAAGTTTTGTAAAGCTCGGCGGCGCTTCTGCACCGGGTTCCTCGGGGGAGTCTATTAGGAGAGGTTATTAGCCAAAATTCTGCTGATCTGTGCGGTGACTCCCGTCTCCGGGTGAATTATTCATTCTTTTTTTGCTTGTCTTTTTTTTTTTTTTTCGGTCCTCCGCCACCTCCCTCCTCGAGGAAAATATCACACGTTATAACGGAAAAATCTCAACTTCGACCTTCCAAGTTGGGAACCGAACCCATGTCTTTCTGTCGCGCCGCAACAGAAACGCCGGGCGGGTTGAGCTCGGAGATCCAAATGAAAGAGTGTGAACTTCCACGTACCTGCCGAGTTACGCACACGTTGGGTTGACGTTTAACTAAACACGCAACTTATTGCAAAAATAATTGGAGATGAAAACAAAACAAAAAAAAAGAAAAACAGCAGTGAGTGATGTGTGTGTTTTTTTTTTTTTTTTTTCTTTCCCGGTGGGTGGTGGTGGGGGGGCTTTACCAGAGCGGTGGTGGGCATCCAGAGCTGCGACCCCCTCAGACTCGCCGCCGCCTCCTCCTCCCCCTCCTCCTCCGGCGACCCCGGCTCCGGCGCCCCCTTGACGTAGCCACAGTTCCTCTCCAGGACGGAGCGCAGCCCCTCCAGCAGGACCACGCTGGCGGTGCCGCCCATGGCGGCGCCCGCCGAGGGGGGGGGGGGGGGGGTCGGATGCGGTGAAGTTGTGGGGTGGGGGTGGGTGGGGAGAAGGGGAGGGTGTGGGAGGGGTGGTGGGGGGGGGGGGGGGGTTCAAACTCTCCTCCACATCAATAAAAAAAATTCCCCCCCCCCCCAAAAAAAAAAAAAAATAAATCAGCTGCTTCTCTTCTTCCGAGGAGGATCGTTCCGCTTGAAAACTCGCCCGCTGGTGTTTTTTTTTTTTTTTTTTTTTTGTCTTTCCCTCCGGCTGCCGAGTCGGATCCTCCCGATGAAGCCGCTCTCGTTCGGTTCGGAGCAGGGCGTCGACTCTCAGACTCCTCTTCCTTTCCTTCCTTCTGCTCGGAGAGGATGAGGATGCTCGGGCGCTCTTCTTCTCTCCTCGTCCTCCTCCTCCTTCTCTTCCTCCTCCTCCTCCTCCTTCTTCCCTCTCTCTCTCTCTTTCCTCTTCCTCCGGTTTCTCACTCGTTGCCACTCTCTCCTCTTCCTCCCCTTCACACTCGCGAGCTTAGTCATTTCTCTGACTCGGCATGCCGCCGTCAACACACACACACACACACACACGCGCACACACACACACACACACACACACACACACACACACACACACACACACACACAGTCTTTCCCTCCTTTTTTTTTCTCTCTCTCTTTCACCCACAGATGGTGAAATCTCGTCTGATGTCATTTAAATGCTTCTTGAGGACATTTAAAAAAATAAATAAAAAATAAAAATAATAAATAAATAAATGAGGAACGATTAAACTTCCCTCGACCCGGTGTTTCCGCGTCGCCGGGCCGGTCCGTCCTTGACGGGCCGCGAATCGCCGCACGAATTGGCATCTCCGGCGTCCTCACTTTGGAAACGAGGACGTCGAGCCGGAGTCGTTCACGCGAGAGCGATCTAAGCGCACGCGCGAAAAAAAAACCGATCTGCCGACGGCTTCGCTCTGCCGTGAATATTTCATCGGCGGCCGACGCGCTCGCCTACTTTCAGGCGCGCGACGCGGCGAAACGAGGAACAGAGCCGGCGAGTCGTTAAAATACAGAAGAGATGTCCGTGAATCGCGGGAACGGTGACACGCGAAGTCTTGTTACTTCGCAAGGTTTCGCGTTAACTCGCAATATATTTTGTGTTACCTCGAGAGACAAAGACAAATCTTTGCAGCTGACCTACAACAACGAGAGAACGTATTGGTAAAAAAAAAAAAAAAAAAAATGTTCGTAGCTTCCGCGTCTGAAAAATGAGGCCCGGTGCAGGACATGCCTTAAACTGCAATACCACCGAGGGCCACTAGGGGCCGGCTCCGTTAAAAAAAAACTCCGTTGACTCACGTTCAACTTCTCGAATTGGAAACGAAGCCTCAAATAGCGGTTTGTTTGGGGGCGTGTCTATTTGATTGACAGGCCTGCGGTGCAGTCAGGTTTCCAAGTATGGGTGGGCGCGGCGCGGCGCCCCTCTGGGGTTTCCCACCAGATCCGAGTCGCAGGCCCGCTCGCTCGCTCGCCCAAATATGGTCACGTCCGGCTCGAAAACCGCGTCAAAACCCGCGGGCTGCCGGCTTGTCCGCGATCTTAACTCCCACGTCGTACTTTAAGAAGCTCCCTTCAGAACCGCGGAGGATTTTCACGTCTAAAATTGTCGCGTCGGTCAGAGAAAGCCTCAGCAGCATTCTGCCAACGGCGTCATCAGATCGGTCCGTTGCTCGGAGGATCCATTAATCGAATGAAATCAAACTGCGCCCTATAATGCACCCGACGACCTTTAGATGTCCGCGAACCGAAGGAGCCGCCGCACCGTCGGAACCAACAGGAGTCTTTTATTCTGAAAAACCGAGGCCACGGTTAAATACGAGAGATGGGGTTAAGCCTGGTCGCCCGGCAACGAGACCCTGTATTCAGTAAAGCTGGGAGAATTATTATTATTTTTGTTTTTGTATTGTCAGGCCAATGCATGTTTTTCTCATCACACAAGAGGCATAAACCGAATAAATCAAAACAGACTCGTAGCTGTATGAAAGTAAACGATGTTTGAGGTCAAACTATTTCAAAATAAAACCAATAAAGCACACACACACACGATAAACTCTTCTTCTGCAGTGATCTAAGAAAGTCTTTGTCTTTACATGTTTAAATTCCTGCAACAGGATTACGTCTAACTCCAGCAACCTCGCCGGCTGCCAAGACCCGACCACGATGCGTCACTGCTGCCCCCTACAGGCTGCTTCCAGCACTGCAGCAACACTGAGGCCTCCATGACTCACTGGAAAAAAAAAAAAAAAAAGAAAAGCCAGAAGATGTGCTTCTTCTTCTCATAGTTTTTCTAACAGATTCTGGAGAAAATAAATAAATCAAATAAAACTCCGTCTAGTGAGTTATTGCCAGGCACACTGCAAGCCCAAGCAAAAAAAAAAAAAAAAATAAAGACTTTTTTTGCAGACTAATATTTTGATGGATTTTGCCTTTTTTACGGGACCGGCAGCATCGCGTGATCGTAGTGATTGGAAAAAAAAAAAAAACACGTTTACTATTTAGTTAGAAAGAAGCCAAATTCTCAAGTTGATATTTTTCAATTTAAACTGTACACGAGAAGGATTATTAAACAAAAGAACAAAGTGAATTTTTTTTTTTTTTTACGACAGTTTTCATTGAACTTTAAGCATTCAGCTTGTTGTTGTTGTTTTTTAGCATAGTCGGCATTTTTAGTTTAGCACGTTAGCATAGTAGCTACTTGGTCACAAACCACAGAATGAGATAAACACATTTGATTTGATTTGGGTTTTTTTTTCAAACGCATAAAAGTAAAACTAAGAACTAACAGGAAGATAAACGCGGTAGAGTTACTGAATGAGTACGACGCACGGCGTTAAACTCCACCGGGGCTCGGGTGGCGTTGAGCGTAAATCGGATTTCCTTTCTTCACCGGCAAGTGTGCCAACGGTTTCATCGGGGGACCTAAATGGAGGCCGACGATAATGAACGCTTCAGTTGAATCTGGGTTAAGCTCATGATTTGGGGGGGGAGGGGTATCGAGTTTCTCGTGAAAGGCCTGCAGGTATTCATCTAATTTTAAAGACCACCCCCCCCAAAAAAAAAAAGAAAGGAAAAATTAGACACAGTTTCAGCACTTTTTAAAAAAATATATATATATATATATATATATATATATATATATATATATATTTTTTAAAATATATTTTATATATATATATAAATATATATATTTATATATATAAATATTTATATATATTTATATTTATATATAAATATATATATATATATATATATAAATATATATTTATAAAATATAAATAAAAATATAATATAATATAATATAATATAAATATATATTTATATATATAAATATATATATATTTATATATATATATATTTATATATATATATTTATATATATATATATATATATATATATATATATATATATATCTTAACCAACCGCTGGGGGAAAAAAAAACGGCTTCCCTACAGCAGCTTGCGTTTATCGAACTCTACTAACATGCTCTAATTCTACTTCTGTCCTAACTTTGGCTTGGAGGGATTCTCAGGCAGCCAAAAAATGCGTGAATGTTTTCCACACTAACCGCCTATTTTTTTTTTTTTTTTACACATGCTTACGCAGAGCTGGATTGTGCGACTGTGTCAACTGGGTCAGAGGAAATTTTCATGGTCGCTGCCCATTTTTTTTTTTTTTTTTTTTTTTTTTGCAGACCGAGCCCTGAGCAACGAGTAAAAAAAAAAATAACAAAACAAAAACAAAAACCCAACTGTTTTGTTAATCGTGTTTTTTCCATTGAGTGACACAGTTAAAGGATCATTCCACCAGTTTTACACACACACACACACACACACACACACACACACACACACACACACACACACACACACACACACACACACACACACGTTCGACTCAGCCAATGAAAACTGCTGTACAAAGACTACCGTGGCAAATCTTGAGGACGTAACCCTGATGATGTCATAGGGATTGGATGATGTCACGGGGGGAGAGGGGGTTATTTCGGCTTCAGGTGACTAGTAAAAAAAAAAAAAAAAAAAAAAAAAGAAGCAGCGATGAGAATAAGAAAGCTGTCTGAAACACGTGAATTTATCAGGCGACGAGGGGTCGAAACGAACACGCAGTGAGTTGCATCCTGGGTAACGTAGTTTCCAGTGTTTTTTTTTTATAATAACAGCCTCTGCTGTCAACTTAACCCTTTCAAAGGATTAGCTAACCGTAACGCAAGACGCTTTTACTAATACTAATGCTCGTTTCCATTCAGAGAATAGTTGTATTAGACTACGACTACTGATGCACGGCTAAACACGGGTTCAAATGCGAGGATTTAATATTCAGCTGAAGCCCACGTTGGTTTAGTGACGCTGTACGTACGTATGTAAAAAAAAAAAAAAAGCCGGATCCAAGGAGGGTCTTCGTCCCGGTCGTGAAATCTTTTACAGGCAGGTCCATGAAATCAAAATGATGGAAGACTTTTTTTTGTTGTTGTTGTTCCCCCCCCCCCCCGTTGGAAGTGAACGTGTGGTTTTTGGATGAACTAAAAATGTGGCCTTCGAGATCGACGGCAGCTCAAAACTTTTTATCTTCTGTATTTTATTTTGTTCGAGAGTCAGTTGACTTACTTGTGTGATTAGAAAACGTTGGAAACACCCGGTGGGAGAAGTTCTCCAGAGATTTTCCATCCAGTAGACAAAAGATAGCTGATAGCTGAACCCCCCCCCCCCCCATCCAACGTCACTTAAACCAACGCCGCGGGGCCGTGTAGGCAGCAACGGGAAAAACATGCACCGACGAGCCGACACTGAAAAATGATGCGCCGCTCGAACAAGAACAGGCTTCTTTTTTTTTCTCTCTTTTTTTCTTTCGCGAGGAGCAATCACGTCACGGAGAAGGAATTTTTGGATCGATGCAACGTCGGAAAAAAGTTCGCGATCAATCCCTAAAAGAAGGGAAGGAAAAAACAGTCTGCGGGGCCGTTGGACGGCGTTGGAAACCACACGGCTGGAAATAAACCGGAACGAGCGCTAAAGCATCTGCAGAAAAAAAAAAAAAAAAAAAAAAAAAAAAAGCTGCAGATTAACTCTGCCAGTTTTTTTTTTTTTAGTTTTTTTTTTTAATTTATGCTCTAATCAGACCAAATCCTCGGGAGTGGAGTTGAGAGTTCCGCTGGTTTGAACTAAATAAAACGTGGGAGGTGGTGTTTGGCTATTTTAGGAGCGAGGAGTTAGCCGGCCGACGCGAGACAAACAACCGGAGGCCCAAAAAAAAAAAGCGATATTGGACGGCCACCACGTTCGGGCTGCAATAAAAAACAAAAAACAGACGCGAATCTGGAGCGGAAATCGCTGCGTGGGCTCAGGAACCATCGTCCGAACCATCGTCCGTGTCCACGGTTGATCCACAGAGGTCAAATATATATATATATATATAAACACACATGTAGCTCGACGGACTGACTCCCGACTTTTTCTGGAAAATGGCAAAAGTCTCCAGTTTGGCATCTTCCAGGCTAAATAGGAGAGGGACCACCCGGCCTTTTATCGGCACGCGGTTTAAAAAGCCGGCATCCACGATGGTACAGGGATGCGTCACTGCGCGTGGCGTGGTCAGCTTGCGCATCTGGGAAGGCGCCATCAAATGCCGAGCGATACAAAGAAGGGTTTTCAACAAATTTGCCGCGTCGTGAGACGAAAAATACCACAAAAGAAGCCCCCCCTTCCCCCTCCGCCTCCTCCCTCTCCTCCCCCGAACTGTTGAGCAGCTGAAATCCGAGAACGGGACGACATTTCGCTTTCAAAACTCCACCAACTTCCGCTCCCTTCAGTTCCCTGACGTTCTACAAGAGAGTTGTTAAAAGCAGGAGGTCACTTTTTGTTCTTTTTTGTAACGTGTCAAATTCAATCTCTCCGTTTCTACATTTTTCATATTAAATACGTTTTTTTTTGTTTTTTTTTACGTGACTTGCAACACGTCGCGTTCCGTTTGCGATCGACGCGACATTTTTGGGGAAACGGTAAGAAACGAGCAAAGATAATCTCAGAAAAAAAGGGCAGGAGAGAAAAAAAAAAAGGATTAAAAACCTGGTAAGCGAGCGTTTCCCACAGTCGGAAGTGGTTGTTAAACCTGCAGGGTTTCAGTTTATTACTTTATTTACTTGTTTACTTATTTACTTCACTTCATTTCACTGCTCTGCCGCTAACCACGCGTCCGACCCGGGTCCCAGGAGCTCGGCCCTCGCTCCCCGAGCCCGGATGACTTCGTGGCGCGTATTCATAATTGATGGCCGCTTTTTAGCGTGACGCCGAGTCACGGCGGTGAAAGAGGGCACGTTTAAAAATAGCCAGGACAACCTGCCGTCGTCCCATCCATTATTTAAGACCACCCGGAGATCTGATCTGGCAGCCGTTATGCTCCACACACACACTGGGGGTGGGGGGTGGGGGGGCTCGGGCAGAATTAATGGGGCTACTGTGACATAATTACCAAGAGGTGAAGATTAAGGCTTAAATAATGGATTGTTTTCCATAAATATGGGTACGCTGTATTTACCGACTCCCGTTGTCTTCCGAAAAATGTTTACAAACTCATCGTCGGACGGTCGGTGGCTTGGACCCACATTTCAGCCGCAAGAAGCTCATTTCGAAAATCAATTCTGTGTATTAATATAATAACAATAATAATAATAATAACAAGCGGATGTGCTGGCGGAAAAACATGGGCCCTTAATTGACAGCCGAAGGCCATCAGCAGCCGACAAATTGCCGCAATCGATCACCATTACGCGACGGGACTGGACGCGGACGAGTCTCCGGGGGACGGGACTGGACGCGGACGAGTCTCCGGGGGACGGGACGGGACGTAAACCCGAACGACGGCGCGTCCTGATGAATCCACACGTTCCCACGTGCTGTCAAATTTGCACCTTTGTCACTACTCAGCTGTTTCTGTCCACCCTCATCAGGCCGCAAGGTGCACATGCCGTGGAGGGGGGGGGAGGGGGTCAGGTGACCTAATGTACTAAGAGGCATGCATTTGTATTCCCGTGCGTGTGGTCTTTCATCCCTTCAGAGCTGGCGGTGTACATTTCGGTTACCTGGCAACCCCCCCCCAGTCTCTCTTCTCCCCCCCCCCCCTTTGAGAAAGTTGTAACGGGAGTCTGCTGCAGGGAGCGACTGTACAAATGGACCGATGCTTTTTAACATTTCACGAAACAGAACCTGCTTCTTCAGGGCGGGTAGCTGCCCTCGAGCAAGGCGTTAAAAATGTCGACTTAAATTTTTTTTTTTGTGGCTGACCTCTGACCTCCTTCTGAAAAGCCTCTTTTAAAAAAAATTAAAAAAAACGGTTTTAAGATGTGGTGCAAAACAGATGAGTCGATTTTTTTTTGTTGTTGTTGTTGTTTTTTTTGTTGCTCCCTTACCATCAACACTGAGGTCCTCACGGCCTCGGACACGCTCCGCCTCGCCTCCGCGGCGGTGCCCGGCTTGTTGAGCCCCCTCGTGAACTTCCTCGCCTCAGGTGGAGCAGAAGCCATAGCGTGGCGCACCTTTTCATCAGACGGCCAGGTTACCGGAGAAGGAAAGAACAACAAACAACAACAACAAAAAATAATTTAAAAAAATATAAATAAAAGCAACGCGCGCGGTGATTCTCTCGGCTGTCCGACGTGCGTAAAAGGTTCAACTTTGACACCCACCCAGCTCCGTCACCGACTACCAGGACACCCGACGAGGACTTCCCGAGCCGGAGAGCAACATCCAGAAAGTGCTGCTCGCGGTCTTGTCCCATCAGCGGCTCCCCCCCCTTTGCGCAAACTGACACGCCCCCCTCCATCTCCCCTCCTCGCCCATTGGGACAACACTGCCAACTAATTCAGCCATCATATTCAGAGCCAATAAGCTCTACTTTATATACCATGACGGCATTATTATTATATATATATATATATATATATTTTTTTTTAAGTATACGCTGTATGGGACACTTTAACTTGATTTTATTTGTATTTTTATTTTGCTTCCATAACAGATTCCGTTATATTTAAACGAATTTATAAAGCAATTTATGTCGTTATTGTTGTAAAAAAACAACAACAACAACCCAGGATGCATAAAGCAACTGAGCACCGCACTAAGTCGTATTTTTGCAGGTTATATAACCACAAACCTGCACACCGTCCCTGACACGCGCCTCGGGCTGACGTCGCCCCCTGCTGGACGCGTTGTAGCGCTGCAACTTACACAGCGTGTGCTTTTTTTATTTTATTTTTTTTTTTTTTTCTAGGGCTTTGAAGCCATCTGACCGCACAGAGGCAGTGCAGTAACGCTAATAATTATTGATGCGTTTAATGCCAGTAGGAAATATTAATTGGGCCCTTATAAGTAGCCTGGATGAGTAAAAATAAATAAATAAATAAATAACGGGAAGTATGGTAAAGAAATAAAGATGCATGTTAATTACGGTGGGTTATGACGCAACAGTTTTGTCAGTGGAAAATTAACATAAACAATACGAATCACTCTTATTGCTGAATGAGCAGAAAATGTCGATCACTTTAATGGGAGCCTGCGGGTCAGCAATGCAAGAGGAGTTATACCAACGCTCAATCACCTTCACTCACGGTGCCACGTTTGTCCTTTCACAACAACAACAACAACAACAACAACTGTACAGCTCTAGAAACACCGTATAATTAGTGTGAGGACCAGTAGCGACGGTCGGCTGCTGTTTGGCCACATAACATCATGTATTATACGTATATTACGTGGTGTCGTACACAGTTGTACGTAAACGAAAACACATTAGGGCTCAGTGCATGCTGGGAAATTCCATTCCCCTTTTCCCCCCAACTCACTACAGCGGTATTTCTTGTAGATAATTACCAACCGTGTCTCTTGCTCTTTGCTATAATAATGTCATTAATGGGATGATTATTATTATTATTATTATTATTCATGATGTGAATGCGGGTGGATACACCAACTAAACCACATCGCGTGTCTTTGAACGCAGCAGCGTGTTTTCCAGGCTGCTGTATCCACAGTCTGCGGCACAGCGGCGCTGCACCCCCCCCCTCGGCCCCCCTCCCTCCCTCCCTCCCTCCATGGCTGTGTAGGACTGGTCCTCCTCCTCCTCCCCACCAACACCAACCCCACAACAGCAACCTGATACCGGAGACGAGCGGTCCAGACAAGCCTGCGGGGGAAAAAAAAAAACTAAAAGCGCCGAGGCGTTCCCAGCCGCCCCGGATCACCGACAGATATCCATCTCTTCCTCCCCCTCCGCTGCGCTCCGCTCCGCCGCCGGTCTGTGAAGCGCGACCCCCCGGGGGAGGAACGATCCTCCCGTCTGACGATCGCCCGAGGAGAGGAGCTGACTTGTGAATTATTTCTCGGGTGTGTGTGTGTTTTTTTTTTTTTCTTCTTCTTCTTCCCTGCCCCTCTCCGCGACGACGCGGTCGCGGAATGAGACCGGACCCCGGGACGACTCCCGGGCTAAGCGTCGTGTTCGCTCCCATCGCGGAGGTGGACGGGGGGGGGGGGGGTGAGCGGAGCTAACCCCGAGCTAGTCGGCTAAAACCGCTTTTTATACGCCCGAAATTCTCCGGCTGCGATGTCGAAAGAGGGGACGTCCTTACAAACCGTGCGGCTGAAAACGGTTCGTGTGTAGGCGGGGGAGGGGGGGAAAGAGCTTCTTCAAGCCGCGTTTGGACTCTTCTTTTGGGGAAGTTTTTTTTTTTTTTTTTTTTTTCTTTCGGTAGTGCCAGACGGCAGCTAGCGATGCTAGGCTAGGCTAGCAGACATGGACGCTGTCCGCTGGCTGAGACGGAGCTGGAAGACCCGCCGAACAAGTTAGCTGCTCCGGCGGCGGAGCCCGGAGACCTCGGGCCGAAACTTGGGAACTTTTGTTGTTGGTTTTTTTTTTTTTTTCCTTCTTCTTTTTTTTTTTTTTTTAAATAAATAAATAAATCGGAGCTCGTTAATGTTAGTTTACCGAAATCACGTCCCCCCCCTCTTTTGGTTTTCTTCGTGTGTGTTGGTGGTTGTGGTTTTTTTTTTTTTGCATCGTTTTCTCCGACGCCTGCGAGAGCAGTTCAGGTTACCGAGCTGACGTGAGGAGGAAGAAGGGGACAGATTACGTGTGGAAGCTGCAGGAGAAAAAAAAAAAAAAAAAAAACACTAGTTTTTTTTTTGTGTGTGTTTTTTTTGGAGGAGCTCCAACAACAAGACCTCCTGCCTCACCCCCCCCACCCCCCAATAAAAAAAGAAAACGCTGTCATGGCTGGGGGTCGCATCACGATGAAATCCCTCGCTAAATTCGGGTTTTGCCTGGCGATCCTCCTGACTTCAGTGGCCGGTGAGTTGGTCCTTATTATTATTATTATTATTATTATTATTAATTTATTTGGAGAGAGAATATGTGCTTGTCATTCAACATGTGATGCTTTCCCTCATCTTCTGCTTGATTTCCGTGCTCACTTTTTTTTTTTTTTTTTTTGGGTGGGGGGGTGGGGGTGTTTGCAGATGTTGTCTCTCCTCATTTTCTTTAAGTGTGTTGTGTTTATGGTTTATGTCCCCTCCCCCCCCCCAATCGTTGTCGATGTGTCATTATCTCTGGACTGGATCTGAGGAGTTAAAAGTCGGAGCATCACATGTTTTTTTTGTTTTTTTTTAAATCATTCTGTGTACAAAAGGCCTGGAAAAACACAAGCCAAACATACCGCAGTCCTTGTCTGCCAAGTTGTGTGTGTGTGTGTGTGTGTGTGTGTGTGTGTGTGCGTGCATCCCCACCACCACCACCACCACCACCACCACCACCACCCTTCTGTTCGAGACTTTCTGGGCCTCGGCCAGGCTTCTGGGAGACCTTGGGCACGATAAGATAGTAAAAGCCGAAGGGGAGGAAGGAGGGCAGGTGGAATGTGTGGGAAGACCGGGACGGTATTTTTACAAGACCGGGGGTAGTTTTCTCATCGCCAGAAGTTCAGGTCTCGTTTTACAGCCCGGTTGTTGTTGTTGTTGTTGTTTTTTTTTGCGAATGCGTGTATAAACAGCTTAATAACAACGTATTATCGTTTCTCCTCCGCCCATTCACAGGAAGGGGGGAAAAAAAAAATAAGAAGCCCCGAATAATGAGAACTGCCGTCATTTGAATACACAGCGTTCGTGGTTGTACCGCTTTGCATTTATATTTGAATGTATAACAGACGAGCGGCGGACCGCCCAGCGTTGTTTGTTTTGAATTCTTACTTTGTGAGTACGAAGCCGGTACGTGACCCGAGTCGAGGAGGAACTTTGAATCGGGCGGCGGCGGAGGCCGATGACGCGTTCACGGAACGGGACGAAATGTCCGATTGGGACTTTGTTGTTGGGTTTGTTTTACCGTTGATCGCCACCTTGTGGCCGCAAAACCAATCGCGAGCGGCGACGAGGTCGACACGGCGGATAAAGGTTTGCCCCGCTGGTGGTACGTAGCGACGGGCGTTTCAAGAGAAAGTAAAAAAATAAATAGAAAATATTAATCAAATATGCCTTTTATCTTCTCTTTATGTTGTTTCAATGGCGCATTACCGCCACCTTCAGACAGGAGTAAGTCATGACAACTACGGGAAATAAGGAAGAACGATAGTACGCATACATTTTTTATTTTTATTTATAATCTCGTGCTGACGTCCATCGCCGCTGTCCCTCGAGGCTCGCCGTGAGCTACCACAGGCTACCGTTAGTCGAGCCACCGTAGCCAGCCCGGCTAGCTGTTATCAGAAATTTAGACCGAACCGCACGTGTGAATTTTTTTTTTTTGGGGGGGGGGGGGGGGCGTTTTAACCTTCTATTCAACGGCACGTCGTGGAGCATTAGCGAGGCGTACGTACGGCAGTCGGAACATGAAAAGATGTAAAGTCGGACATAAGACCTTCTAGCGCGAGTCGCTGTTCGGAAATAGGAATAAAAGGCCAGGTGGGACGGTCGTATAGTCCTCCAGACGCTTCCACGATCTCGGCGTCTTTTTAAACATAAGAAATAAAAATCCGTCTTCTTACCGGACTGTTTTGCCGTTGGCGGCCATCCCGTCGGAAAAATGAGACGTTAAAGCGTCCCGTTGGTTTGTCGAGTGTCCATTAAACCTTCAAACCGGAAGAAGAAGAAGACGCGACAACGATGCGGAAACCCGACCGTTGTCGCGCAAAAATTGTCCGCGGGCAGCTTAAATCATCGCGATCACGGGGTTATGTAATAACTGTGGTGGTGGTGGGACGGGGTAAAGGGGGGGGGGGGCGCTTCACATCACCATGAATTATTTGCGCCTCCGTTAGCGATCGCCGCCGAGACGATCGGCCCGATGGGCGATCAATCGACGCTCGATTTTTTTAAAAAAAATGTAAAAAAATAAATGAATGAATGAGGGCGGCAGTCAGACTTTGTTTTGGCGTAACGACTGCAAAGAGACGGGAGACAAAGCGTCTCTCTGTCTCTGTCTCGGTGCTGCTGCCGCCGCCGCCGCTCTCGTGAATGCAAAGCAGAAGAGATCCCGGTGCCTCGGGATCGTACTCGCAACGTCGAGGCGGAGCGGAGGAGCCTAATAGCCTGAGGTGGTGTCGGGGGGAGGAGGGGAAGGGGGGGGGGTAGCTAGTCATCTTCTCTGACCCAGCGTCCCCCCCCCCCGCCCCCACACACACACTTTAATGTCGCCCCTATTGCAACCCGACTCCACCTCTGGCTTTCAAATATTATTATTATTTTATTTATTTTTTTGCCCGGTTTTCCCACCCGCCGCGCCGTTTAACCCGTTTTTGCAGCCGGGCCGCCCGTCCGTAACCAGGGCGACCGATCGGCGGCGCGTCCGCGCGTTTAAAAACGCCTGCCGCTTCGAAATCTGGAGCGGGATAACACGGATCCGGAGACTCCACCTGGCAGGTGTTCTGCTCGTGTCGGCGTATTTAGTCAAGCCCCCATCCCACCCTCACCCCCTCCCTTTTGTTTTGGTGGTGGTGGTGGTGGGGGCGGTGGAGGGGGGGGGGTGTTCCCAAAGAAGGATTAAGGGGCAGCGGTTGTATACGAAAGCGTAAGAAAAAAAGGGGGCGAGCTCATTCGCTACGCTCATCCAAAACCCCTGAAACTGTCCCCCTGACAGACCTTACTGCCCCCCCCCCCACCACCACCACCCACCCAACCACCACGCCACTTTTTTACGCGAGATTACGACGTCTGAATGTCTTACGAAGTCACACAACAACAACAAAAAACTCCTCCCCCTCCCCCCCCCTTTTAATGGCACGTTTTAGTCGGAAGGAACGAACTCGCCAAACGGGAACTTCTTAAATGCCACGTTCGGAGGGGAAATGCCGCCTCGGTGACACATGCGCGCACAAATTGCAGCCGAGACAATTTTTTTTGGGGGGGGGTAAACAAAAGGCAGAAGGAGTCTCGGGGCGAGTTTTTAGTCGCACCGCAGGATGCCACGCTGAAATATTTTTGCGAGTAGTAATACGTGGGGGAGGGAAACTCCACCAACATGACGCGTTAAAGCGCTTTCTTCAGTCATTCATTCTGTCTCGGAACGGAGGAAGTAAAAAAAAAAAAAAAACCTCAAGTTTTAGGATTCCAGACGCTTCAGACGAAGAAAAACTTTCGATATGTTTGCTTAAGAAGTGACGGAAAGAATTAAGAAATGTCGGCGCCTCCACCGATTATATTCTATCGGCCGTATTGGTATATACGTTGGCCGATACGATGACTTTCAGCCGGTCGTAATGCAGAAACCGATAACCCTCGTAAGATGTACTTCTTTTACATACGTTTCGTCGCAAGAAACATATATAAGTATCTTTACTTCCTCGTATCGGTTCCAAAAATCCAGTGTCGGTCTACAATATGCCGTGTATAAATACTCGTGACACCAGTATTGGGGCGGCGCGGTGGTTGGCACTGTCGCCTCGCAGCAAAAAGGTTCCGGGTTCGAATCCGGTCCTGGGCCCCTTCCGTGCGGAGTTTGCAGGTTCTCCCTGCGCTTGCGTGGGTTCTCTCCGGGTTCTCCGTCTTCCTCCCATCACCCAAAAACATGCACCTCAGGTTGGTTGGTTGGCGCCGCGGTCGTGGCAGCCTGCTGCAGCAGCTCCCCCTCGGGGATTAATAGAGTACAATAAAATTATTAATAATCGGCCCCAAACTCCAGTATCGGTCGGGCTCGAATATATACTGCGTATAAATATTTGGAATTTCAAACCACATATCGACTCCCCGTTACGGTATCGGCATTTGACCGGGGGGGGGGGTCCAGTATCGTTCCGAGTTCGACGAAATATTTTCTGCAAAATTTTCTTCAGATTGATCGTTTCATTCTTTTACAATTTGAATCTCACCGGACGTCCCCACCGCGAGATGAGCGAAGTCTCGAATTGGAGAGCGGCGCGACGACACGCGGCAGCCGTTTTTATTTGGGGCCGGAGATGTGAAACCGCTGCAGCCCCGCTTTGATTCCATGACATCTGGCACGCCGTCCGCATCATTATTTTCGGTGGGAAGAGAAAGACACCGGGCTGCAGATAGAAACAGACCAATGGAGGCGCGAGGCCCTTTTCTTTTTTTTCTTTTTATAACTGTTCAGATGAAATGAGCATGTTTCTTTACTACATTTTTTTTTTTTTTTAGTTTCTGAATCGGAGGTAAAAGCAAAAAAAAAAAAACATCTGACACAATAGAACAGTGTTCAGCCAACCTACCGGTTTGGCCAAAAAAAAAAAAAAAAAAAAGGAGAAATTAGTGGATGTTTGGGGAAAACAAAAGGTGCAGCCTTGAGATGGTAACTCGGAGTGACAGCGTATGATTAGCACGAAGCGTTCTCCTTGACCGGCAGAGACAATAAGTCTAGAGCGCGCAAAAAATGTTGGACGAGCTGGGGTTTTTATTTTATTTTTTTTTGCTTTGTTTTGGTTTTTGTATCCGAATGGACAGAAGCTTTAAAAAAAAAAAAAAAAAAAGGCAGCTACTTGTCTTTTTAGGGAGTCTTGTTTATTTCTCGCTGCTGCTCCATTATCCCACAAGTGTCATATAGCAGTGAATAAAAGAGTGTTAACGGTGCAGAGACTAGATAATATGTGCTTTATGTATCACTGATGGTAAATTATAACAATGATAATTAAAGGCAGAATGATACTGGATTTTTTTTTTTTTTTTTTTTTTTTTGGGGGGGGGGGCGATTACAGAAAGAAAAAAAATATTGGTGGATTATTTTTTTTTCAAAGTATCGTGAGACAAAAACACATTTTTGTCTTTGCAACGGCCCCTCAAAAGTGGTTATTGAATACTTTTGACACTTGACGGGATATTTTTCCGTTTCCTGTCCACGCTGACGTCCAACTGCCGATATTTAAAAAAAAAAAAAAGGAGATCAATTTTCGGTTTTCTTTTGTTCTGTTTTCTTGACTTGTCTGTAAAATATCGAATCTAAAAAAATAAAAAAAAAACGTGACGGAAAAAAAGAAAAACAGCTGGAAAAATTTGAATTTTACTGTTTACTAATTATTATTTTTTTTTAAATAGAAACAAAAAGAATCAAATCTATGGATTATCTAGATGTTTCAGCTCTACGCTTGTGTGTGTGTGTGTGTGTTTTTTTTTTTAAATAAGCGACAACATGCCCGCATAGCTCTCTCAGAGTAGAACCAAACCACAGGCCCCTACCGGCGGAACGGCCGGATGCCCCCCCCCCCCACCCACCCACCCCACGGTCGAGTCGAGCCTGAACTTGCCGCAAGTCCGACGAGCGAAACGACGTCGTCGCTGAACTAAGACTCAAATTTGGACGGGAGCCTAAAACCGAACTTTAAACTCGTTCCATAAATAATCCTGGATTATACCCCCCCCCCCCCCCCCCGCCGTGCCGTGGCAAACACCATTTATTTATTTTTTTTAGTCGTACCCGTGTTTTCACGACATATTCGGGAAAGTTAAGGTATACATGGGGGGAGGTGGAAACGGGGGGGGGGGGGGATTTTGGTATAAATGCACGGTGGTCAATAATGGAGGCCTCTAAAGCTTTGAGGGTAGTATATAAGCTCCCCCCGCCCCCCCAACCCAGGATCCAGGATTAGCATAACTGTACCAGACCCAGACAGACACAGGCTTGAGTGGTGGTCATGATGGTGTTTTTGAGGGGGGCGGGGCGGGGGGGGGGGGTCAACAGATGGGACAGATTAAAGAACACCAACACCACCCACCTCCATCCTTAAACTCAACCCCGAGGCGGGGGGGGGGGGGGGGCTTTGGGGAAAATTGGGGGTGTCAGCAAATCCCACCGGTCCTACCTCAGCAACAAGCGTCGCACCCAAACAAACAAACAACAGCAGCAGGTAGGAGGCGGGCGCCGCTGACGACTGTCGCCGTGGCGACGAGAGATAAAAAAAATAAATAAAGCCCGCGATCACCTGCGTGGAGACGGGATTGCGTCTTTGCATTTCAAAGGCATTTTTTTCCCGTAAAGCACGACGACCCGCCGGACGACGGCGCCTTCGGTTACAGAAGAGCCACCTTTGCTTCTTTTCGTTTCAGTCCCCCCCCCCCCCCCCTCACACACACACACACACACCTCCTCCCCCATTCCCTCCCCTTTGCTGTAGTTTTTCTGTCTCTAATCTCGGACGTGAACTCTCGGAGCGGTGGGGGGGGGGGGGGGGGGGGGGAGACAGCGGCTCGGGGGTCGACTTTTAATCAAGTCTCAGAAAGAAAAGGAACGAAGGGCCCCGTGCCTCGCGTCGCTCCCTTCGGGCCTTGGCGGCAGGAGAAGGAGAGAGAGACAGATTAGATCGCTGTTGTGTTTTAGCAGCGAGGCTCAGAGAGGGGAGGAGGAGGAGGAGGGAGGGTGCACCGAAGGCCAGTTGGGGGAGGAGGTTTTTTTTGGATGGAGGAGGAGGAGGAGGGGAGATTAGCAAATAACTGGGCCATGGGTAAACACTCAGCGGTGCCCGCCATCATCCAATGGAGAGGCTCGGAGCAGCAAAACTACTCCGGAGCCTTTTGATATGACTCGCCCCTCTCTCTCTCTCTCTCTCTCTCTCTCTCTCTCTCTCTCGCTCGCTCCACTGGCCTTGCCTGCGTACTCTGACCCACAATCCAATACTGCAGGAGAAGCCAAGATTACATAGCGAGCGCCGCAAGAGCGGAGCGGCGTGCGGAGCCTGCAGCGGCCAATCAGAGAGCGAAGAAAAACAACACCAGAGATTTGGCATCCAACCAGAAATGCCAAAGGAATATACAAGTCAACGGAACCAACTTTGCCTCCATCTGACCGGAAACCCGACGATGCTACGTCCCCGCCCACCGGTAGCCGTAACCTGACTGCACCGCGGGCCTGTCAATCAAACAAGACACGCCTCCCCCGTTGTATAAACTCCCGGTTCAGTTTAACATCTAAACTTCCTTGTGTGCTCCCGATTCCTTTTATATATATATATATATATATATATATATATATATATATATATATATATATATACATATATTTCGAGTGCCAATTGGATTTCTGCATTTCAGCTGTCGCCGAAAGAAAAAGTTCTTTGAGTGCAGTTCTGTAATACAAAGCAAAGACCAATGCTTCTTATGATCACCACTAAGTGTGGTGGTGGGGGGTGGGGGGGATTATCAAGTTTCCAGACGCTAATGTACGTTAAGAGCTCCGTGCCCCTTTTTTTTTTTTTTTTTTTTTTTTAACCCTCGTCCCGCCAAGAAACATGCCTACACAGTGCTGCTGTAAACCCCCCCCCCCCCCACGCCTGACTGCAACCCCGTGACCGGCTGTCTTTGACTGAAATAACATTGTGACACGGCGGCTGACGCGCGACACGTTAAATAGTTTCATTGTGCGCATAACAAGCGCCGGCGCCAGATCAAGAGAGAGCGCCGCCTGATCGCATCACAAGAGGCTCCTTTTTATAATTCCTTCTCACCTCCGGCGTCTTGAGACCAAAACGGGGGGTGGAGGGGGAGGTGGGGGGGGCCCCTATTATTCACGCTCCGTAAGTATGGCGTTCAGGATTTAGTGGCTTGATATTTGAAAAGAAAAGAAGACAGGACAGGGATGCAGTTTCGCGGTAAAGCGGCGAACCCCTACGTACTCGTAGAACTGAAGTTACGTCCCGGTAACCTACCAAACTAGCCAAGATGGCGACGGCCAAAGAAAACCCAAAGACCATTTGGTCTCCCGCTTGGTCGTAACGCTCGTTTGTAACTTTCGCGGTGAAGCACATTCATAACAACAATTGATAACCAAACGTTTGCACCGTTGGAGTGTCCAAGGTCACTTAGGCGTGCGGACCGGGGGGAGGAGGAATCGGGGATCGAACCAACAACCCTCCCGACTAGTAGGCGACCGACATCGGTCCCTTATTTTTTTTTGTTTTTTTGGGGGGGGGCGCTATGAATCTTTAAAAGAAATGAAATACCGGGACACCTCCGAGCTACAACTTTTCGGAAACACGTACCCGCAAAAAACACGTGCGCCGTATTCCGAAGACGAGGACGAAGCCTCGCGCGTTGTCCTGGAAACGCAGACGGGCTTTTTAATTTGAAAAAGGGAAAACGGGAGGTTGCGGCATTTCGACCCGGCCGATGGCGTCCGCTCGCTCACTCAAGTCGGTGAAGTGGCCGGAGGGGCGTTCATACACGTGATGTTGCCGTCAAGCAAAAAAAGCCCCCAAAAAAAACGGTCCATCTGCCGAGCTTTTATTTTGAAACGGCTATACAGGAAGTGCCACGTTTTGTCTCGTATTCGGCTGATAACGCCGATTTTTTTTTCTTTTTTACTGTAACTTGTGGATAAAGGCCCCGCAAAAAAATTATTTCTAGGTTAATTCTCAGGCCGCAACCCCCCCCCCCCACCTCTTCCCCCCCACACTCCTCCTCCACACCCAAGAGATCTAGCATCCTTACGGCGGATTCATTTTCATAAGCTTCGAACTTTAGAAGGAAAAAAAAAGAATGAATAATTAATGCGGGTGAGCGGTTTATCTATCCCGGCTATTTTTATTTATTTATTTTTTGCCGGAGAGACGAGGAGATGCTCGGCTCGGCGGGTTTCTACTTCCTGCCGGCGCTGGCGTGCGAGGTCGCCGTTTGTCCGGCCGTCTGTGGGTGTTGTCTCAGGCTCCGCAATTCCTGCCATTGTTCCTTTATGTTTTCTCCACTTGATGCGAGAGTTCCTCCTGTACAGTAAGTGTCGTCCCTTTCCACCCCCCCGCCAACGCCCCCCCCCCCTCCCCCCCCACCACCACCACCACCTCATCGCCGGGTTTTTAGGGCGAGTATTGAGAACGGAGAAACAAAACGCATTCGAGACTGAAAGGATACGTTTGTATGCGCCTCGGCCTTGCGCCTTTCTTTTTCTTTTTCTTTTCCCATCAAGCTGCTCAGGCTGCTATCAACTAAACACAAGCATCGAGTCTTTTCACTCAACCAGAGAACGTCGGGACTGAAAAACACAAGACTTCTTTTCAAAAGTTGAAGCTTTTTAAACGGATCTTGAAGAGTTTTCTTGTATAATTTTGTACATTTTGCAGTCGGCGGTGACCGTGGCTTCTTCAGAAAGAAGAGAAAGACTAAATCAGGATTCCAGCAGTCGCCGCTTTCTTTTGTGCCGCGGCGACAGCCGTTCGCCGGCTCGCTATTGGAGCCGACGTTAGCTTCGAGACTCGGACGAAAGCTCTCGTTTCCGACGCGCTCCACGTTTGGAGAGCCGACTCGTGAACGGGGGGTCATCAGCTGACGAGTCCCAAAGCACGAAGTCCACAAACAAGAAACAACATGGTTCCTTTACAGAATACAAGATTAGTCCGTTTGTTTGACAATAACGTCATCAGCTACTTAACTTACATACTTCGATTGATAGAGAGAGAGATAGAGATAATAGATATATATAATAGATAGATATAGATAATAGATAGATATAATAGATAGATATAGATAATAGATATAGATAGGTAGATATAGATAATAGATGTAGATAATAGATAGATGTAGATAATAGATAGATATAGATAGGTAGATATAGATAATAGATAGATATAGATAATAGATAGATATAGATAGGTAGATATAGATAATAGATAGACATAGATAGGTAGATATAGATAATAGATAGATATAGATAATAGATAGATATAGATAGGTAGATATAGATAATAGATAGACATAGATAGGTAGATATAGATAATAGAGATAGATAATAGATAGATATAGATAATAGATAGATATAGATATATAGATAGATAGATATAGATAATAGGTAGATATAGATAATAGATAGATGTAGATAGGTAGATATAGATAATAGATAGATATAGATAATAGATATAGATAATAGGTAGATATAGATATTGATAATAGATAGATATAGATAATAGATAGATATAGATAATAGATAGATATAGATAGGTAGATATAGATATTGATAATAGATAGATATAGATAATAGATAGATGTAGATAGGTAGATATAGATAATAGATAGATATAGATAATAGATATAGATAATAGATAGATGTAGATGATAGATAGATAGATAGATAGATAGATAGATAGATAGATAGATAGATAGATAGATAGATAGATAGATAGAGATAGATATAGATAATAGATAGATAGATAGACTTTTTAGTCATCAAGTCACTGTAACTTGTGAATCATTTTGCTGTCTAGCCTCCCCCCCCCCCCAACAATGGGTCGGCGGCCAAATGTATTTCACGTGTTACTACGCACAACAACGACAACCCCCCCCAAAAAAAATCCATAACGGTCTAGGTGCACGCTATATTTAGATATATATTTTTTTCCTCGTGCTTCGCCTCGCGGTCACGCAGGTCTTCTCTTCTCCGAACGGGGAGCAGAGCCGTTGTAGCGGCGCTCTCTTCAAAGCCACCAGACTCCCTTGACAAAAGCAGCAATTCTCTTGAACTCACCGCCTCACACAGGGAAGCCAAAAGCTCCCGCCTTACATTGTGTTCACGTAGAAAGTGTTGTTGTTTTCTTTTTAAGATCAACTCTGTTGTCATTTTAATCATTTTAGTTTAACGGTTCACTTTAAACTCATTATATATTTTAAACAAATAAATTAAAAAAAACACGCCTGTGAACGCAACAAATTTACAGCTAAAAACCAGAGATGACCTACGGTTCAATACCGTCCCTGAAGTAGACAGACACACACACACACACACACACACACACACACGCTGTGCAACCGATAGCCGGACACACCTTCCATACCTAGTCACGGTTGCTAAGCGACAATCAGACAATCGCTCATCTCGGTGAAAGGTTACCGGGGCCGTCCCCCGCTCACGTCTGCGGTTCCTTTTTACTTATTGATTGATTTATTTTTTATTTGTTTTCATTCTGAGTCGGCTGAATTAATTCCATCTTCTTTTTTAGTTCAATATTAATTTCCTGTCCTCCACGTAGAAAAGAAAACACTCGGTCTTCGACAGCGTGTCGAGAAAATAAAAGCTCTGCAGATAAGCCACTTATTCTTGTCAAGTAATGAAATGAGAAACTGTCGCGCACTCACAATGAGGCTCGTTCATATTTTGACAAAACGGAAGAATAAATGGAAACGTGGCCTTTTTTTTTTTTTTTTTTAAGGGTGTCTTTTTTTCTTCTTTTTTTTTTACACTGAAGCGGTTGGTAAAAAAAAACAACAACAAAAAAAAACAACGTGAATTTTGACATCCACCATCATCTGGATGGAGTTATAGCACCGTGGTCACGTGTGTGTGTGTGTGGGGGAGGGGGGGAGGGAGGAGGTTGATAGCTTTATCTGCTGGATGGGAGCAGAGGAGGAGAAGTTGGCTGCGTGCCCGAGTGGAGCTAGCACTCCCCCTCCTCCCCCCCTCCCCCGGGGACCGCCCTCTTGCCCACACGGGCTCACTTGACCTTGGGCAGGGCACGGCCACCCTCCCCTGCCCTCTCCTCCCCTGCCCTCTCCTCCCCTGCCGGATGGAGGAAAGGGAGGAGCTGTGCGAGTGAGGGGTGGGGAGGCGGGAGGGGGGGGGGGGGGGCGGAAACAAACTGGCACATCATGTTTTTTTCCACCTTATCTGAAATTACCCATAATTCCCGGCTGTGTACACAAACACGCGCCCTCTTGGACATTCCAGGCGATTTCCCTCCGCAAAGTGAGCGAGTCACACTCACACACACACACACACACACACACACACACACACACACACACACACACATTTTCTGCATGCCAGGCTACAAATCAAATGACTTTCACGAAGGTGGGAGCTTTAATTCGTGCACTGAGCAATCTGACATCCCCCCCCCCACACACACACACACACCCCAACACGCTTCTTTCTTTTTGTTTATGTTTTTTTAATTAAAGCCATTTGGAGTCCCCACGCCCTCTCGTGACCCCCCCACCCACACACACACACACACACACACACACACACACACACACACACACTCCTCCGTGCCCTTCAGGCTGCAGTTTAAATGTTCTCACGTGTGGATTCTTCCTGTATTGACGCGGATGCGACCGGCGGCGTCAATCGGCCTCGGTTGGCTGGTTGTGTGTGTGTGTGTGTGTGTGTGTGTGTGTGTGTGTGTGTGTGTGTGTGTGTGTGTGTGTGTGTGTGTGTGTGTGTGTGTGTGTTTTTTTCCATCATCATAAACCTCAGTTGTTGTTTTTTTATTTGCTCGGGAAAAAAATGCGGTGCGATTTACCGTGTGTGTGTGTGTGTGTATATGTGTGTGTTTTTTCCATCATCATAAACCTCAGTTGTTGTTTTTTTTATTTGCTCGGAAAAAAAAAATGCAGCGCGATTTACCGTGTGTGTGTGTGTGTGTGTGTGTCTCTGCAGCGGCGCAGGGCGAGGAGAGGGAGTGCGCCTTCACGGACCAGCAGCAGCAATGGGAGGTGGAGCGGGTGGCGGGCGGCGAGGGCCGCGTCTCCCCGGAGAACACCACCATCCGATGCGCCAAGGGCAGCCACTGCTTCGGCCTGTGGGAGAAGAGCCCGCCGGGCGAAGTGCGGCTGGTCAAGCAAGGTAAACCTCCCCCCCCACCACCCGCCCGTTGGCGCTCTCTTGGGTATCGCCGTGACGACGCGTTTCGGGTACAAAGGAAACGCCGGTTTTTTTTTGTTGTTGTTGTTTTCTTCCGTTTAATCCTTCGCTCGGCTGAGGTTACATTTTCTGAACCGGGAGGGGTTTCCACGGTAACCTAAAGTTCTCTCTCCGACGTCACCAGACTGCGGCGAGATAAATTTGAATAAAAAAAAAAAAAAAAAAGAATTCAAAAATTAGGACTGCGAATCGGAAAATAGGAACTCGAGGTTTCGTAATGTTTTTTTTTTTTTTATAAACAAACCAACGGGTGACGTAACTGCTGGTTGCCAAATCACCCCCCCCCCCCCCCCAAAAAAAAAAAATCTCTAAAGAGCTGAGCTGGATGCCTTATTGCAGACATCCACGTCTTCATCAAAACTTGACAGCATTTTTGGTTGCCGTGGCGATGGGTGATCGCCATTGTCCCCCCTCACTCCCCCGAATCACTCGGCCGATGAACGGGTTTTTTCTACGATCCTTCAACTCGTGGACTTTTCCCCCGCGAGTGACGAACACTGACCCCCACCACCCCCCCTCCCCTCTCCACCCCAACATTCAAGGTCTTTTTTTTTGTTTTTGTTTTTTAACTCCGCCCCCTTTCCCCGCCCCTCAGGTTGCTGGACTCACCTCGGCGACAACCAGGGCTGCAAGGACGACCGCTGCGTGGTGACCAACCTGCCGCCGCAGATCCAGAACGGCACGTACCACTTCTGCTGCTGCGGCAGCGACATGTGCAACGTCAACTTCACCGAGGACTTCCCGCCGCCGAGCCCCACCACGGCGCAGCCCCTCTGTAAGGACGACAAACAAACAAACAAACGATTACGTTCAACACCGAAAATGTCTCGCAACCGGCTCTCGGCCCACCCGCGGTTTTAATACTCGACTTTCACGTCGTAGACGGAGAAAGAAAAAATCAGTGCGGACGCCTGTTTCAGACGAAATAGATCAACTCTGGGTTAATACAGAAACAAAAAGAAGGAAGGGAAAGACTAATAAAGACAAAGCGGCGAAGTGTGAAAGGCTCCAGATGATCCCAACACCTACGCGGATCTTCCTTCTCCGCCGCGAGAAAATAAGACCCGATCTTCCTGAATGGCGTCTATGAAGAACCTCGACAAGCTGCCGAGATGAATCGGTTTTCTGTCCGGTCATCATCAGCTGGGTTTTTTTTTGGTGTTTTTTTTTTTTTGTCCCTCGTAAGCCGGCGATAGATTACAAAGAGCGAGTTGTCGGGTTTGTTCTCGTGAAAAGGTGGTTTCGTCCCCCCCCCCCCCCCCCCTCTAGGTTTTTCTTTTCTTTTTCCTTTCGGCTGTGAGTCAAGGCGGCGGCGGCGGCGTTTGACAGCTCGTCACGTCTCCTCGCCCACGCGTTAAAAAAAAATGAAACGCGCCGTCGTCGCTCCGCATTCCGCGGATTACGCGCCGTCTCCGTCTCCGTCCCCGAGACAAAAGACGAGGAGGCTCGGATTTAATTGGTGCCGATTCCAGTCGTTCATTCCCGAACGTGCCCGGGCGGGTTTTGTTTGTTTTTCGTGGGATTGCGACACCCGAGCCGACGCGACGGAAGCGGAGTGAAAAGTAGTGGAGAGCAACTTAAAGGTCCTGCGTTCAATACTATATTTGAAAATAATCATAAGAATTCGCTTAAAAGTACTCGTCGTGCGGGACGACCCATTTCCAGGGAATATCAGGGAATTTTAAATGCTCTTTTACTCAGACTGCAGAATTTTAAATGCTCTTTTCTAAACAGGGAAATTCAGAGACTTTGGTCTTTTTTTTTTTTTTTTAGGCCTAATCCTGCAATATTAAATATTTTTTTTCCAAACAGTAAAATTCAGACATTTTGGTCATTTTTTTTAGGCCTAATCCTGGAATATCAGGGAATTTTGTTTGCGTGTTTACATTTTTGTTGCAATTTCTGTTGCGGCCCTTAAATACGATTATTCTACCACACCTAACGTGCATAATATCACATTAATAACAGGGATGAAACGGTTAATTGATCAAGAAGAAAATGAGTTTGACAACTATTTTTGACATTGTATTTATTTTAAATCAAACACTATTTGACAATTAGCTTCTTTTTTTTTTTTTTTCACCGTCCGGGAACTTTGAACCATTTTATAAGACTTAAGAAAAACAAATGGGACCGGTCGTCATCAAAAGCAGTGAGAAGCTGCCGCTTTAATTCCTAAGATCAAGTTGTATACAAAGCTCTGAAGTTCGGAGGAGTTAAAACCGGAAATACCCTCGATTGGATTTTTTTCTTAATTTGCCTGGTTGCTTCCCGTTGCCGGGGGTTTCGTGGTCCTTTTGATTGGGACGTGTCGGCGATACAACGGCAGCGGACGCTGTCGGACACGTTATGGAGATTTTAAACGGCCTCCTGGTGTGTGCGTCTGCGTTTTGTCAGATAGCCTCCTGTGCAACCCTCTTGTTGATTGGGAACTCGGTGACCTTGGCATTGGAGGGGAGCCTTGTGTCAGCCCGCGCGCGCGCGTGTGTGTGCGCGAGTGTGTGTGTGTGTGCGCGCGTGTGTGTGTGTGTGTGTGTGCGTGCGTGTTCATGGTAGCATGTCAGTCAAAGCCTGCCCTTAAGCTCTCTCGGAGCCATCAATTATTGATGAAGCTCGGCAGCAGCACCGCTGCGTTTCTGGACCTCTATACTTCTATCTGGTGTGTGTGTGTGTGTGTGTGTGTGTGTGTGTGTGTGTGTGTGTGTGTGTGTGTGTGTGTGTGTGTGTGTGTGTGTGTGTGTGTGTGTGTTTAATTCAGCTAACTGCTTCTACCTGACATCCATCCCAGACATTCATGACCTGCTGCTTTCTGAAGGAAAAAATTGAAACTACTCCGAAATCTTGCGGCGAAAAAAAAAGAAAAAGAGTTTGATGGACCGTTCGACTGCAGAGCGCCGCCGGAATAGTTATTTTTTTTTTTACCTGAGCAGCAGTGATTTCTTTTTGATAAAGCTGAAGCCCAGTTCGGCCTTGAAAAATGCGAGAAGCTCTCTGCAGTGTTATTTAAGACTGACGCAGACGTCGGGGGGGAAAAAAAACCCTCAAACGACACTAAATCAAACGGTAAGAAGGTGCAGAAAACACTCCATGATGTCTAGCAAGTGTATTGAATGGATTTGGTTATTAATAATAACCCCTGGATGACATTTCCAAAGCTGATTTCTTTAAAAAAAAAAAAAAAAATTACAAAAAAAATCGCAATGCGCAATGAAGCCAGAAATGAAGCGATCGATAGTAAAAGAAAAACTCGACCTCGAAGTGCTAAAAAAAAAAAAAAAAAAAAATACCAGACCAGAATATCAGCTTCTTCTTTTTTTTTTTTTTTTTTTTTAAACTCTCCCGAAAGTGGTGCTACTACGATACCAAGTCGTACGTACTGACTGGCCCACAGGCCTGTCAATCAAATAGACACGCCCCTAAAAAAAAAACACGGCTTCATTAACGACGGGGTTATTTTCAGACGGACCGCCCGAAGACTAGAGGAGCGACTTTAGCTGGCGACGCAGAGAAATGTTAATGACTACGAATTACCGGTTGAACGGGAGCCTATGGAGGCTTTTTGTTTGGAGCCGACCCTCTGGTGGCACTCGGCGGTACTGCAGCGTAAGACGTTTTTCAGGCCAGGGGACGCTGCGAACACTTTTTATACCCTGTTTGTCTGTGGGAGAGAACGCTGTTTACGATACAAACGCTCATAAAAACAAGGCAAGAAATTCTCCAGGGCGCCTTTAAAAAAATAAATAAATAAATCACATTTCAGCAGCAGAATTACTACAAATTCCTTTGAAGTTGTGGTTTTTTGTTTTCTTGTATGAGAACGTGTAAACTAAACAAGACGCTGTTCGTGGACGGAGAGGGGTGGGGGGGGGGGGACAAAAACACTCCAGAGAAATCTGTGTGAAATGAAATCCTCCCTCCGAAAAATCTCCTGCGTAGGTTGTTGTTGTTGTTGTTTTTTTCTATTGTGTTTACTCGCCCGAGCGGCGCGACAGTGAAAAAAAGGATAAATCGTGTGTTATCGCGCTGCCGGCTCGTCGGCGTGCATCTCAATTCGCCAATTATCCCGCCCCGTTTGCATGGGCTTTGTGGTGTCCGCCGGCGCTCTCTCTCTCTCTCTCTCTCTCTCTCTCTCTCTCTCTCTCTCCAGATGTTCATGAATACTAGGCGACGTCGACCCGACAACATCTGCTGCGATGGGCGGTGTCGGGGCGGTTTTAGGTGTACCTAATAAACCGACCCCCTGCGCGCACACACGCACACATATAAAAAGGTCACCGTTTAATTTGTACCTTTTGTTTTTTTTTGATTGCCCCCCCCCCCCTCCGCTTTGCAGACACTGGCACGCTGCGCCACGAAGAGACGGTAATTATCACCCTGGCAACCGTCTCCGTGCTGGCCGTGGTCGCCGTAGCAGCCTTCTTTGGTTACCGCATGATGCACGGTGAGTTACCATGGCGCCACGCTGCGAGGGGAAGAGCGGAGGAGCGTTCATTATTCAAGGCCGTTTAAAAAAAAAAAATGTTTCGTTTGTTGTTTTTTTTGGAGGAGGAGGAAGTGGAAATTTCAAATTCGTCTTTAATAAATAGAATCCATAAGGTTCTTCTCTCCACCCCCCCCTCCTCCCCCTCCCCCCGCTTTTGTGGAAGCGCGTCGACACGTTTTACAGCGTGACGTCTTGTCTCTGTGTCCACAGGAGACGGCAAGCAGGGCCTCCACAACCTGAACATGATGGAGGCCGCCGGGTCGGAGAGCTCCCTGGACCTCGACAATCTGAAGCTGCTGGAGGTCGGTTCACATGATATGCACCATAATGTTGTTTTTACTTGTTACGGGTCTTTTAATTGGGACCTTGGGATCCTTTTTTTTTTTTTTTTTTTTTGGTCCCGTGCCGTAACGCCACGGATAGCCGAGCACTTCAACTCCCGGCGGCGGCGGTGGCGGCTAGCTGGACCGCTTTTTAACAGGCGACGCGGCGTGCGTCGATATTTCCCCCCCCCCCCCCCGGCGGATACCTTCATCACAACCAGACTGAGCGAGCTGAGCAGTTTAGTGTTTCCACGTTTTGTATTTATTCGGTTGGAGAAACCAAACAACAAAAGGCAATGACAACCGTCTGGGTCTCATCGCCGTTGCTAAGGGGTCGTTGCTAAGGGGCTCGGCCCGCTGCCTGCGGCGGCAAACCTCGCGTGAGGTCGCGCGAGAGTCTACGACCGATCGTTTTCCGGTCGTTGGTCATTACCCTCCCCTTCACCCCCACCCCGGGTGTGTCGCCGTGGAAACGGAGCTCGCGCTAAACCAAAAAAAAAAAAAGGTTTCGTATTTAGAGAGCGAATCGCCTCCGCGATACACGACGGAAAAAAAAAAAGCAACATTTCGTAACTCGTCGCGTAATTACGCGACATCACACTCGAGGGCGACGCTTTAAACGCCCCCCACCTCCCCCTCCACGCCTCCCTCCTTCTCTATCGCTTAGCTAAACCCTCGCCTGTTCATTAGAGTCCGTTTTGTTTTCCCGGGGAAGGAGCCAGACTATTTAGTGCGGCGGCCATCGTGTGCCAGCTTCCACACAACTCTCAGCAGCCAGACGAGCCGATTGGGGAAAAAAAAAAAAAGGGGGGGGGGGGGTGCAGCTGTGAAAGTGTTTGACGGCAATTTGAATAATCAGGATTCACATTACCGCCACGGCTCCACGTCCGTG
Organism: Brachyistius frenatus; assembly: GCF_029030835.1. Classification (NCBI taxonomy): domain Eukaryota; kingdom Metazoa; phylum Chordata; class Actinopteri; family Embiotocidae; genus Brachyistius; species Brachyistius frenatus. The sequence goes on from NW_027210922.1 coordinate 194,935, forward strand.
TGCTATTCCGGGTTCTTTTAGCGGCAGCCGGGGATGTACGTGGAATAAAAAAAATACATAAATAAATAAAATAATCCCTCTCCACAACTACATCTTGTATTCCTCTAAATCCTGCAGATTTACAGCCGCCCCGGTTTTCTAGCCGACGAGAGCTCTTGATTCATCGGTTGAGACGTGCGAGCGCTTCCAGCGGGGACGAGAAACCCGAAGACATAACAATAAATAAATGAATAAATAAATAAGGCCCAAAAATACATCGAGGTTTACGGTTACGTTTGCCGTTTCTTTTTCTTCTTCTTCTTCCCCAATGTGACTTTTATCATCCGATCGCGGCAGGATGCAGGAATGCAGGGAGTTCGCTTCCAGCGACACCGGATCCTGAAACCCCCCCCCCCCCCAAAAAAAAAAAAAACAACCACGTCGATGACGGGAAATCGATGCGACGGGAAGACGACGCTCGGATTTCCGCCCGGCTTTTATTTCCGGTCCGTTTACGAGGCCGGTTCGCGAAAGGAAAAACTTTGCATCGACGTGGACCGGTCGGTGTTTTCGCCGATGCTGATGTCCGACCGAAAAGACGGCGACACGTGCGCAAAGTGACGCATCCGAATAGAGCGTGAAACGACGTAGCCCCCCCCCACCTCCATCTCAGCGCCGGTGACCTTGCGGAGCCGCACGGGCGTCGCGAGGTGGACGGAGCTCATTAGAAAGTCCTTCTCTATTTACATGGAGAAGGGCGCAAATGATGACTCGCCTCACATCCAACCCCGGACGTCATCCCGGCTGACGCGCCTTTCTGTTCGAGCCGCTTCGCTGAGTCATCGTTTCCAAACAACAAAAACAAAGCCGGCTCTACGGGCGTCAGGAAAAAAAAGAAGAAAAGAAAGAAAAAGAAAAAACGACAACGACCCCACTCCGCTTCGACACGTGTCATCCTTAAAATACGGCCGGGTGCTCCGTTTCGTCGAGCGGAACGAGTCGAGCAGCTTTTTTTTTTTTTTTTTTTTAATTTTTGTTTTGGTATCAAACGAGTCCCTGCAGGTCACTTATCGCGCGACGAAGAGGCGATTAAAAAAAAACAAAAAAAAAAACAAGAAACATGTGTCCCGTGGCAACATGTCCCCCGGGAGACGAGCCGGCCAATCGGCGCCGAGCGTCGCCCTTACGGTGTTTCTGAGCCCGAGCCCCCCCCCCCCCCCTCCTCCCGCCCCGCCCCGACGTCGAGAGGGTGTCGTTTTCCGCGGGAGGCCGACCTTGGGCCTTATCGAACGCGGCCAAAAGGTCGTCGTTGGTTTGGTTTGTTTTGTCGCCCCCCCCCTCCCCTCCCTCCTCGGTGCCCATGTGGGCCGACGAGACAAAACAGGGAGCTTTTTGTTTACCGCCGTGTGTTTTATGGCCGGAGATAAACGTTGTCCGGGACGGGCGGGCGGGAGTTGTTTTTTTGTTTCGTTTTTTTTAACATGGGAATCCACCCGGTAACTCGTGTTTGAGGACGTCTGACGGCGCGGCGGCTAACTCGGGACGCTAATTGAACGATTGTGAACTCTTTTATTTCCTGTCCGTCGTTTGTACGTCTCTTCTTTCTGTTTTTCTTGTTTTTTTTTTGTTTCTTTTAAGACGCTAAAGAGTTTCAAAGAAAAGTCTTCTGACCTCCTCCTCCCCCACTCCCCCCCCCTGCCCCCCCACCCCTAGCTGATCGGGCGCGGCCGCTACGGCTCGGTGTACTGCGGCTCCCTGGACGAGCGGCCCGTCGCCGTGAAGGTGTTCACCGCCGCCAACCGGCAGAACTTCCTCAACGAGTGCTCCATCTACCGGCTGCCGCTGCTGGAGCACGACAACATCGCGCGCTTCGTGGCCGCCGACGAGCGCACCGGGCCGGAGGGGCGCACCGAGTACCTGCTGGTCATGGACTACTACCCACATGTGAGTCGTCCCGCGAGGAGGAAGGAGGAGGATGTTGCTGTTGTTGTTTTTTTAATTCATAATTTTTTATTTTTTTTAAGATCGCTGTCGCTTGAAATGTTCCGACCGAGTTCGGAAAAAACACGTGTTTAATTTATGACCGGGATTCGGAGGGAGCGCAGCCGAGCCGCCTCGCGGTGTGTGTGTGTGTGTGTGTTTTTTTTAATAAGGAACTGGGTTCGATAATAACTGCGGCCGTGATCTGATTTCACGGCGGGCCGAGTCGACCGGCCCGGTTCGCCTTCGCCGCGAGAAGTTGGAAAGTGATGAAGATGATTTCTTCACGTTTGTCACTGTCACCGAGCGTCCAATCGCATTGAGGGGGGAGGGGCAACCACCGACACCGGTCGCTGATCGGCGCCGGCACGAGCCGAGGTTCCTACAGGTTCATTGGCGGCGAGGAAATACAGCTCGGCCCGAGCGGCCAATCGGAGGGCGGCATCTGCTCCGCCGAGCAAAGTTCAATTCGTTCGTGGGATGGAAACATTTTCGTTATCAACTGCTTTTTAAGACGATTCGCCTGCCAAACCCGCGAATCTTTTCGGGTACTTCGACCCGTAAACTGTCGGATAATAGCGGTGGGGAGGGGGGGCGGTCTTCCCGACTTTTCTCGGAGCCCCGAGGTGACATTTGATTCACGGTGGTATAAAACGAGAGGAAGCGTTCGCGTTAAATCGCAGGAATCGGGATTTTAAAAAAAGATCTCAGCCACCTACTTCTTTCTTCTTTTTTTTTTCCTTTCTCCAAATTAGCATGCAGCTGGAGTTCGTGAATAAAAAATAAAAAACGGGGAAAAGAAAATGCCTCCAGGATACTCTTCAATATTAATGCGAATGTACCTTGAAAGCTAATTACAAGTCAGGCGACCTCCGTCCGGCGCTGTGAGAGGAGCCCGTGATGCAAGCGTAATTTATTAGCCCCTAATACCTGTCGTCGTGGCAACGCAGCGCAAGCCGGGACGAGCAGACCGGGACAACAGAACGCATTCAAGTGAATGATAATACGATTTATTGAAAGTCGAACGGACCTAATGTAATTTAGCGACGAATTACCTTGTGATTGATTATGAGAGCAAAAAAAAAAAAAAAAAAATTGAAGTGTGTTTGTTTTTTGTGTGTGTGTTTGTGCGCCACGGCAACAGCCACTGATGGATTATCAAGACCGAAGGGAGGATAATTGAGGAAGGAAATTATTAATATTCAGTGTAATTTCTGGTAAACATCGTTTTCAGGGAGTTGCTGCCGATGCTCGTCGTAAGACTTCGTCGCTTCATGACTCCCCTCCGGGAAATCGCGGTCATCGATAATAAAACGCGCGCGTCGCGATGAAATAAGCGGGAGCGTGAAATATTTACAAAAAAATTCCCGTGATCTTTTCTGTCGGCAGAAGCCGTGCCGAAAGTTATTCAGGTCGTCTTTTCGGACAAAAAAAAAAACCCAACCCTGACTTTATTAATGATTATATAACTCCTCATTTACTATCACAAAGTGGGTTTTTTTTTCTTCTCGGCAACAGATGAAAAAGGGAAAAAAACAACAACTTCAAAATGACATTTCCGCGGACGTTAGATGAGCGGTGACGTTTGGAGACGGTGAAATCATCCGATTTCCGCATTTTACGAGGACTTGTTTGATTCGTCTCTAAACCGCCCTCCCCCCCCCCCCCCACACTTCCCTTCCCTCCTAGGGTTCGCTGAGTCGCTACCTGGGCGTCCAGACCAGCGACTGGGTCAGCAGCTGCCGGCTGGCTCACTCCGTCACCCGGGGCCTGGCGTACCTGCACACCGAGCTCTTCAAGGGAGGTGAGCTGGAGGGGAAGACACACACACACACACACACACACACACACACACACACACACACACGCACACACACACTCTGGGTTAATCACATAACCGCTCACAGGCTCAAGTTCCAAGGAATTGCGGTGTAAAATGTCCGGTGTTAGTTTCGATTATTTACTTTCAGATAATGTGCGCGTGTGTTTCTGCTGCAGCTCCACGTGGGTCCTGTTTGTCTTGGAGCGCTTTGCATCCCTGCAGTTTTTGTGGTTATTTTTTTTTTTTTTTTTGGAGGGGGCGGGGGGGACGATCACACACGCGTAGCCGAGGGTATTAATAGTCTGGCCTCGTAGAAAAAAAAAAAAAGGGATTCCAGATGACGCTCGGACGAAAATCGGCCCAGAGAGGCGGAACTTGACGAGTGAACCGAGGCTAAACTCTCGGACGGGCACACACACACACACACACACACACACACACACACACACACACACACACACACACACACACACACACACACACACACACACACACACACACACACACACACATCAAACCGGCTCAGAAGTTCACGAGCAGTCGCGTGTGTGAAGTCAAAAGACTGCTGAAGGAAAAGAAGTTGCAGTAAATGGGAGCTGAAGTGACAAGAGCTCTGGGGCTTTCAGCACACACACACACACACACACACACACACACACACACACACACACACACACACACACACACACACCGACACTCGTCCTGAAACCTCAGATCGCTTCCTGCCGGCCCCTCTCGGCCTCAACTGCGCCCTCTGCTGGACAGTAATATGCCGCAGGCCCCTGATCCCATTGTTGTAGATTAGATTAGAGGGTTTAGGAGGCTGTTGGCAGTGCAGCTCGCCTTTGGTGAACAATGACGGGGAGGGAAAAAGAAAAAGCTACACGAAGGGATTCTCCGGATGTTACATTCATGAGCAAAATACCACAAACGCTGCTTGAGCACATTGTTGTCGGAGAGTTTAGGCCGAGCGCTTCCTTTTTTTTTTTTTTCTTATAATGGGAAATTAGCTTTTGTCGTCCCCTAAACCGTCTCTTTATTTGTAATTCTCCTCTTTTTTTCTTTTTTTCCCCCCCTCCCTCAAGATTTGTACAAGCCGGCGGTTTCCCACCGCGACCTGAACAGCCGCAACATCCTCGTCAAGGCCGACGGCGCGTGCGTCATCATCGATTTCGGCCTGTCCATGAAGCTGACGGGAAACAGGCCGGCGCGCCACGGCGAGGAGGAGAACGCCGCCATAAGCGAGGTGAGCGTTCACGTCGTTTCCACCAACGCTCGTGTTGAAAGGCTGCTGTGGCCGCGAGGGGGGAGGTTTGACTTCGGGAGGTTCCTTCCTACTGTTGGAGGTTTTACTTCCTGTTTAAAGGGAGTTTTTCCTTCCTACTGTTGGAGGTTTTACTTCCTGTTTAAAGGGAGTTTTTCCTTCCTGCTGTTGGAGGTTTTACTTCCTGTTTAAAGGGAGTTTTTCCTTCCTGCTGTTGGAGGTTTTACTTCCTGTTTAAAGGGAGTTTTTCCTTCATGCTGTTGGGGGTTTTACTTCCTGTTTAAAGGGAGTTTTTCCTTCCTGCTGTTGGAGGTTTTACTTCCTGTTTAAAATGAGTTTTTCCTTCCTACTGTTGGAGGTTTTACTTCCTGTTTAAAGGGAGTTTTTCCCTTCCTGCTGTTGGAGGTTTTACTTCCTGTTTAAAGTTTTTCCTTCCTGCTGGGAGTTTTTCCTTCCTGCTGTTGGAGGTTTTACTTCCTGTTTAAAGGGAGTTTTTCCTTCCTGCTGTTGGAGGTTTTACTTCCTGTTTAAAGGGAGTTTTTCCTTCCTGTTGGGGGTTTTGCTGTTGGGGGTTTTACTTCCTGTTTAAAGGGAGTTTTTCCTTCCTGCTGTTGGAGGTTTTACTTCCTGTTTAAAATGAGTTTTTCCTTCCTACTGTTGGAGGTTTTACTTCCTGTTTAAAGGGAGTTTTTCCTTCATGCTGTTGGGGGTTTTACTTCCTGTTTAAAGGGAGTTTTTCCTTCCTGCTGTTGGAGGTTTTACTTCCTGTTTAAAGGGAGTTTTTCCTTCATGCTGTTGGGGGTTTTACTTCCTGTTTAAAGGGAGTTTTTCCTTCCTGCTGTTGGAGGTTTTACTTCCTGTTTAAAGAGAGTTTTTCCTTCCTGCTGTTGGAGGTTTTCCTTCCTGTTTAAAGGGATTTTTCCCTTCCTGCTGTTGGAGGTTTTACTTCCTGTTTAAAGAGAGTTTTTCCTTCCTGCTGTTGGAAGTTTTACTTCCTGTTTAAAGGGATTTTTTTTTTTCCCCTGCTAGCTTATGTGGGAATTGTTGAATTGTTGGCTTCCTCTGTATAATGTTGTAAAGACTTTAATGTTAAGTGACGCTATATAAATAATTACGTTACGTTAGTGCTTATTATGTTCAAGTCAAAAAGTCATGATTGGCTCACGCAGCCTTCCTGATAATCATTTATGAGGAGGGTCTTGTGATCTGACACAGATATTAGATTATAAAAACATAGATTATTCATCGAGGTGGGTAAAAAAAACAAAAAACAAACGTCCATTTCTACCTGCCAGGTGGGGACGATCCGCTACATGGCTCCGGAGGTGCTGGAGGGCGCGGTGAACCTGAGGGACTGCGAGTCGGCGCTGAAGCAGGTGGACATGTACGCCCTGGGCCTCGTCTACTGGGAGACCTTCATGAGATGCACCGACCTTTTCCCCGGTGAGACGGGGGGAGAAAAAAAAAAAAAAAAAGACGCGAAGGCGCAGATGAGCGAGCTGCTGTCGTGTTTCTAAATAAATAGCTGTTGTACCGCGATAGAAATGGGAAGTGCGTTCGCGACGTGACTCACGTCCTTCCTCTCGTCCGTCCCTTCGCCCACCTTCTCCAGGCGAGTCGGTGCCAGAGTACCAGATGGCCTTCCAGGCGGAGGCAGGGAACCACCCGACGTTCGAGGACATGCAGGTCCTGGTGTCCAGGGAGAAGCAGCGGCCCAAATTCCCCGAGGCCTGGAAAGAGAACAGTCTGGTAAGGGGGTGTGTGTGTGTGTGTGTGTGTGTGTGTGTGTGTGTGTGTGTGCGTGTGTGTGTGTGTGTGTGTGTGTGGGGAGCAGCGCCAGAGTTGTAACGCTGATAATGTTATCGCAATATAACAAAAGATCCCAAACCGAGATTTCTGCCCGCAAAGATGGATAACGATCCGGATTAGGCCTCGGGAACGTATGAAAAACATTCAAATTGTTCGTCTTGATTAAAGGAACAAGCCCTCAGGAACCCAAAACATCATTTTGACACTTCGGTTTTGGAACAAATGAAATTTAGAGGTCCTTTAGATGATTACATTACAACTCAATGTGTTGCCGTTTGACTTTGGCGCTGAAGTCGCTGCTTCTTAGTGGTTTTGTGGAGGTCCATCTGAAAATAATCCCTCATTCATTATAAAAAAAAAGAAATCTCCAAAAGATGTGTGTTTTGGGGGAGGGGTCTGTTTGATTGACAGGCCTGTGGTGCTAGGTTACGGCTATCGGTGGGCGGGGTCGTAGTATCGTCGGGTTTCCAATCAGATCGAGTCAGATCCGCCGCTAGCTCCCCCCCCCCCCCCTCCCTCCCTAGCTCGTCCAAATATGGTCACTTCCTGCTCCGAACCAGCCAACATGGCGCCGACGCGAATCCGAACTCGTGGCTTCATAACGTCCGTTCACAAACTGACGGGTGACGTCACCAGAAGACGCTTTCTTTTTTTTTCTTCCATCCATCAGCTGAAGAAGAAACGTTTTTTTCCGAGCTCACAGTTTTGTGACGTCATAACTCCCCACCTCCCCCACCACCACCACCAAAAAAAAAGATGTTATATTCTCCGTGAATGTGCCGATACGGCGAGTCTTTATTACAGGGGTCCAATTTCAAATTTTGTTTCATGTTTTTAAGAGAAACTGATGTTGTTGTTGTTGTTGTTGTTGACTTCCTGTTTCTTTGCAGGCGGTTCGCTCCCTCAAAGAGACGATGGAGGACTGCTGGGATCAGGACGCGGAGGCCCGCCTCACGGCCCAGTGCGCCGAGGAGCGTCTGGCGGAGCTGCTCCTCATATGGGACCGCTCCAAGTCCGTCAGCCCGACGCTCAACCCGATGTCCACCACGCTGCACAACGAGAGGTGCGTTTCCGAAAAACACCCACCTCCCCCTCCGTCGTCGCGGAAACCGGTTTTCGAAAAATCGTCTCCCGTAACATTTCTTTTTTTTTTTTTTTTTTTTTGCTCTTCCGCGTTTCAGAAATCGCATGACGCCGAAGTCGGGCCCGTACGCGGACCACCCCTCCGGCTACATCGAGGAGCACGACGGCGTGGCCAAGAACGCGCAGGCGGACGCGGCGAACTCGGCGAACCCGGGCCGGGTCGTCCTCGGCGCCGGGGAGAGGAACCGGAACTCCATCAACCAGGAGCGCCAGCAGCAGGCCAACGCCCGTCTGCCGAGCCCCGAGGGCAGCAGCGCCAGCGCGGGCCTCCGGGGCAGCCCGTCGGCCTCCACCACCACCACCACCCTCGTCTCCGAGTCCGAGGGCTCCGTCGGCGCGGCGACGGTGCCGGTCTGCCTGCACCTGACCCAGGAGGACCTGGAGACCACCAAGCTGGACCCGAAAGAGGTGGACAAGAACCTGAAGGAGAGCTCGGACGAGAACCTGATGGAGCACTCGCAGAAGCAGTTCTGCTCGCCGGACCCGCTGAGCCCCGGCAGCTCCAGCCTCCTGTACCCGCTCATCAAGATGGCCAGCGAGGCTTCGGGCGCGTCGGACCCGGCCGCCGCCGCCATGCCCGCCGCCATCTTCCCGTTGCCCAAGCAGCAGAACCTGCCCAAGAGGCCGTCCAGCCTGCCGCTGCGCAACAAGCCCGCCAAGAAGGAGTCGTCGTCCTCGTCGCTCCGGTTCAAGTTCGGACGCTCGGGGAAGTCCAACCTGCGGCAGGTGGAGGGCACGAAGATGAACATTGGCGCGGCGGCGGGCGCCAACCCGGCCGCCGAGGCCCACCGGGCCGCCGGCACCAACAACGTACCCGCCCTGCGGGACGCGCGCGCCAACGGGGGCGCCGGCGGCGCGGCTAACGGCCACGCCGGCGGCGGGATCTCGTCCGCGGCGGCGGCGACGGGTTTCGGGGGAGCCGGCGGCGGGGCTCAGAACGGGCCGGGGGCGCCGAGGTCGGACGACGGAGGCCGGCTGAGCCTCGGGGTCATCACGGCGAGCCCCGACGAGCACGAGCCGCTGCTGAGCCGCGAGGACGCGTCGTCGCTGCGCTCGGCCCGGCCCAACGCAAACAACAACAACAGCAACACCGGGCACGGCCGCGGCGACGGCGAGAGCGGCGGGGAGAGCGACGGCGGCGGCGAGGAGGAGGGGGGGGGGAGCGGGGAGACGGCGACGCCCCCCGGGGCGAGCTCGGGGTCGGCGGCGGCGGCGGCGGCGGCCCCGCGGGCCGACGCTCCGGTCACCATGAGAGGGGAGGCGCTGCTCCGGCAGCCCAGGGCCCGCCGGCCCGAGAGACCCAACTCCCTGGACCTCTCCTTCACCACGCAGGACTTCGCCTCGCTAGGTGACTGCAGTCCTACTTTCATTCCTCCCAACAACTTCTAGTCCGCTGGCATTCGCTTGTTTTTGGTCGTCGACAAAATCCGACGAGACCAAAAAAAATGTGTCGCGCCAAATAGACATTTTTAAAACCAACTCGCAGATATTTAGTTCCTCCGGTTTTAAAAAAAAAAAACGGATGGCATTCATTGGTCGGCGGATTCGGCGGTTTGAGAGCGTCCCCCGACTTCTTTCAGCCCTTTGAAGGGTTTCAGTTGAAAATGCCCGATCGTCACGTTTGTGAAGCGGGAACCCCAAAACATGTTTCACGTTTTGCTCATTTGGATAAATCCCTTTAAAATGATTTTAGTAGCTCGTCAAAGTTCGGTTTACTCGTAACGGAAGAACTATTTTTACGAGCGTGACGGCTTCCGTGACTTTAGAGGAGCTTCGTGGAATATGAGCCGATGACGCCGTAGTGATGTCATCGGCCTGCTTGTCGGGAATTTAAAAACCAAGTCTGCGATACAAAACCCGGAGGGGGTAGAGGGGGGGTTAGGATGGTTAAAAAGACGTGGTGCATTATGGGAAATGTATGTTTAATAGACTGAACGCGAAATCAGGATATTTCTTCCTCCGCTGCTTTTGATTTTCTTTTCTTTTTTTTCAAATCAGTCTCCCGTGACTCTTTTTTTTTTCTGTTTTTTTTTTTTTCGAGCCGCAGCGTTCGCTGATTGACAGAAAATTAATTAGCGACTATTTTTGATCATGTTTCCGTCTGGTTTCAGCCTCTCAGGTGGGAAGATTTGTCTTTTTGTCTCCCGGGAGAGCGAAACCGAATCTCGGCCAGATGAAAGGCTTTGAGAAATTGTGATTCGTGTTTTTTTTTGTTTTTTTTTTTTTTTTTTTAAATCGCCTTATTTGGAACATTTTAGTGCTTAAATTTCAAATCTAGCGATTCAACGAATAATGAAGGAATTGCAGATAATAAAAATCATGATCAGTTGCCTGAGAGTACCTTTTAAAAGCTGTGTTCAGACTGCCAGACAAAATCAGATTGTTTTCATTCCCAGACTGATTTTTTTTTTTTTTAAAGTCTGAACAGTACGCGGTTGCCATAGCAACCCCGGACACACCAAAAATCCAGGCGGTCCGTCCTAAAGATCCGATTTGATGGTAAGGAGGTCCTCCGTCGGGACCCGCCGGTGTTTGATATTGTCGAGCGAGGGTACTGACGGTGGTTCTGTCCCGTTTCCCAGGCGAGGGCCCGGTCCAGCCGGACGGCGCCTTCGGGACGGGCGAGAAGATCAAGAAGCGCGTCAAGACGCCGTACTCGCTGAAGAAGTGGCGCCCGACCACGTGGGTCATCTCCAGCGACGCCCGGGGCCCCGAGGTCAACAACAACGGGTCGGCCCGGGCCCGGGCTCACAGCCAGAACCGGCCCAAGTCCAGCTCGGCCATCTACCTGCGGGGGGGCGGCGAGCCCAGCGACACGCACGTGTGAACTCTGACCCCCCCCCCTCTCTCTTCTCTCCCCCCTCCCCCTCCCTTTTTTTTTTTTTTTTTTTTTTCCTGACAAAGACTGGAATTAAAAAACAAGAACAAACAAGAGAGCGGCTGGTTTTCTGCGCGTCGATGCTCTCGGCTCCCGAATCAGCAAGAGGAAGCTAACGGAGCGGACGAACAAAGCCGAGTCCGACCCTGTACAGTAAATTAGGTCCGTCTCGCTCCCGTGTGTCTTTCCGATGGCATTGCTTTAAATGGACTCCAGCTATGCAGCATACGCTTTTCTTTTTTTTTATTATTATTATTATTTTTTTTAATTAATCTCCCCTTTCTTTTCGTGTTTCGTCCTCCCTCACGAGCATAGCAATGTTTTGAATGGAATTCTGTTTTTATTTTTGTATGTGCACTTTGAACCGGTTAAAATCAGTGTTGTTGTTGGGTTTTTTTTGTTTGTTTTTTTTAAAGTCCTGTCTGTTGCAACCACCACCACACACACAAAAAAAAACGGGGGTAAAAAAAAAAACGTGGTCTCTAAATTTAAAAAAAAAGAAGAAAATAGGCGACGAAAAACAATCAACACTTTTGGAGCGTTTCCTTCTTCGCTGTATCAAGCGAGCGGCTCCAGTAAAAGAATTGACGGTCTTAAAAGACAGAACAAACTTTTATTTTTTTGTTATTTCGTTGATTTGTATGCAATACTGATTCTTTTTTTGACTATGTATCCCATTTTTTTTGTATTTTTTTTTTTTTTGTATCATACTTTTCTTTTTTTTTTGATCGTGCAATAGGATTGTAGCTTTTAGACGCTTTTTCGATGTTTTTTTTTTTTGTGGGGGGGTTTTTAATCGCTTCTGTTATTTTTATTTTATTTTTTGATACGTTAATCTCTGTTGCACTCATGAATAGTCACAATCGTTTCGTAAGCAATCGACAAACAAGCTATCAACTCCTCCGCCGATACAAGAGGAGAAAATGGACGACAATCCTCCTCTCTCTCTTTTTTTTGTCCTTCCCTCTGGACGATCATTCGGGGGTGGGGGGTGGGGGTGGGGGGACGCTAACACGTAACAATCAAACTCACGGAAAAGTGTTGTTGTTGTTTTTTTCTCGGAGAGTTCTCTTGCTTGCACAACTTAACGTCTGGGAGGGGAGGGGGTCTTTTAATGGCACAATCGCCTGGATCAAACCTTAGGTGGGGGGGGGATAGAGAGGGGGGTTAGCGGTGTTACCATCAGCTCTCACCTGACCTCACTGCGGACTCTGTAAAGACCAGAAACACAGAAGAAGAAGAAAAAACGCCCCGATTCGGCTCTTCAAACACGAAAAACAACAACAACAACAACAAACAACCAAATCCCACTGAAGCACGCTGGATATTATTTCCGCTTCATCATTTCTTTGACGGTCGAATGATTTCCGTACGCGCGAGTGTGGCACGTGTTGCGTTTCTTTACGTCGAAGCATTAAGAGGTTGGGGGGGGGGGGGTTGGTTATGGGGGGTCGGGGCCTAGCGCTGCACAGGCGTGCCGAAAATGTCATCGTACTCCTTCTGTAACTTTCAGCGCTGCTTCAGGGGCATACTGTATGGAAAAGATATGTTTTTGTTTTTTGTAATCTGTAATTTGTATGAAAAAAAAAAACAAAAACAAAAACAATACCCCACATGTACGTGTATTTGCATTAATATTTTGCATCGTTTTTATGGACATTTACGTTCTGCATTCGATGGACACGGCCTTTCGGTTTCCGTTGCTATGCGTCTGCTTGGTACAGTTTCTGTAAAACATTTTCGAGTCGTTATGGAAGAAATAAATCTCAATAAATGTATGAAATAATTGTCGGGTATATATATATATATATATATAAATATATATATATACACAGGTGTTATTGACATGTCTCATTTTGGGGGATTCAGAGCTTTTATTTTGAAGGGTTGTACGAGGAAATATATCAAGACTACCTTTTAGAGTAAAAGATCAGAAATTGGGTATTTCTCGGCTCAAATGTAAAATAAAAACACACCTACCGCCACCTATAAACCTCACTTATGAATTTTATACATATATTTGTTTTCTATTTATTGTGTAAAAAAGACCTAGTTGTAAAAATGTTTTTTTTGTTTGTTTTTTTTTTACACCAAACTTTTCCCTTAAAAACACGCAAATTAGGTAATTCTTGGCTCAAATGTAAAATAAAAACACACCTACCACCTGACTTATGAATATTATACCTATATGTGTTGTTTATTTAATGTTTTTTTACACCAAACTTTTCCCTTTTCAGCTTAATTTGAATTAACTTGAAGAAGTGACGTACCTTTCCTTCCCACTTTTTGGGGGAGCCATGTTTGTTTTCGCCGGTCCCGCGACGAGCCGCGGCTCCGCGCTTCTTTAACTGTGAATTAGATTAATTCAATTACGTGTTTAATAAAAAAAAAAAAAACGATTAAAAACGTTCACCTGTCCACTTCAGCGCCCTGCTTCTCCCAGAACAAGTCGCAGGAGCCGCCACACGGGGGAGACATTTCCCTCCCGCCGCCCTTGTTTACCTCCTTCCCCTCTCGCTCTCCGCCGTCTGCTCCACGCGCCCTAGCAACTGCAGCATCAGCGCGAGCGGCGCGGCGTCGGGTACGCTACGTCACAGCTCGCTCGGTCCGGCTGCGTCAAGTTAGACAGGAAGAGCCCGCGGGGACCACGCCGGAAGTGGGCCGACTCGCGTTCAAATTAAAAGCTGCGGTTAATTTACCCGAACTGTGGTTTACGTTTAATGTATTTTGCGACGGACGTTATGTCACGCGTGCTTTTTATGACCTTATTTACTTGTTTGTCACCGATTTTTTTTTTTTTTTTTTTTTTTTTTTTTAACACATGAAGGTCAGTTTATTACTCATGTGAGCACAATTTTAAATATGTAAAAAAAAAATTAAAAAAAAAATTACGTGATAGAATAATACTAAGCTACCTGGTCCTACATCTGTTGCAGAGTAAAATTAATAAATGCATTAAATTAAATATATGCAACATATATATATAGATAGGTAGATAGATAGATGCATTTTTTTGTTAGAGCAGCAAGGAAGATACGGCAAAAGCAATAAAACGTGCAGAATAAAAATAGAGGTAGTAAAAGTATAAATATTTTTTTTTTTTTTTTAAATGCCAAGTATTAAAAAAAAAAAAATAGAATAAGATAAAAATGTCATTAAATAAAAAAAAAAAAAAAAACAGTGCAACGCTGCAATACACATCTGACATATTTCTAATCTTCCTACTGGATTGTTAACACAAGTCAAAAAGTGTTTTCAAGATGAGATATTGTGGTTTCAGAGGCGTTATTATCGAAGCGGGACCCCCGCCAACGTAAAGATTTTACTTTGAAAGCGACAACCGGAAATGCCATTGTTTATCCCCGTTGCTCACTTCACACTGGTCCCCCTTCTCCCGTCGTGTCAGCCGAGGCTAGCCCAGCATCACCGCCTTCTTCTTTCTTACCCCCTTCTGTATTTTCTCTCCCTTCTTGTTATTTTTAATTTATTTTCCCGACACTGCACGAGCTCCGCCGGCTTGCACGAGCGCAATCTTTTTGCGTTTGTTCTCATTTTATATATTTTATTTTTTTTTACCCTCGACCAGAGAGCGTTTTTTTTTTTTTTTTTTTTTTTTTTTTTTTTTAAATGTGTGTGTAGGGGAGCCGGCTCGAGCTGTCGTGTGTGTGTGTGTGAGAGTGTGTGTGAGTGTGTGTGTGTGTGTGTGTGTGTCGCATCAAAACCGGTGGGGGGGGGGGGGGTTGAAAGAGAAAAACATCCATCCACGACGAGAACGAGGAGGAAGGAGGGAGCAGGAGCAGGAGGAGGAGGAGGAGGAGGCACGGTGCGACCACAGCAACGCCCATTCTGACACCTTCTGTGTCGGCCACGAAGACGGTTTCGTGTCCGTGTTCTCGCGTCTCGGAGGGCTTTTCCTCACCTGGAGCCTCCAACGCTGCCTTTTGGTTTTTTTTGTTTTGTTCCCACCTCCTCTTTCCAGCATCTCCTTGCAGCCCCCCCCCCCCTCCCCCTGCAGCCGGGCTGCCGAGGAGCTCCATGCACCTTTGCATGCAGCGCACCTAGATCCTGCAGGTGAGTGTGTGTGTGTGTGTGTGTGTTTCTTTCACACAACAACCTATAAACGATCCTTTTCTTGTAGTATCGAGGAGGATTTTATTCCCAGCGTGGGGTTTGTTTTGACGGGTGATTGTATGCTCGTCTCCCGGTAAACCAAATCGGCCCACAGCTTCTTTTTTTTTTTTTTCCTGCATGTAGAGCTGACCTTAGTTCCCATTTTTTACATGATTGAATGCGTTATTTATGAATGTGCACGTAGGAATTCCCTGGTTTCCGAATTGTGGTATTTTTATACGTTGCTTTTGGCTTGATCCCTTGTGGTTTTTGGGGGTTTTTTTTGGAACAAAAACAAACAGTATGCATTTAATATTCACGTATAAGACGGGCAGGACTGAATCTAGGAAGTTGTGTCAGAAAGAGCTTGTAGTATTTTTTATATTATTTTACTACATAGTGTGGATTTTTAATTGTACAAGGAGTAGCTCCGACTCCAGAGATCTGATTGGTCAACTGGACATTTGGAACAAATCAGCATAACAGCTGCTCATCACTAGAAAATATCACTCCGTCTCCTCGACGGGAACAGATAGTAGGATTGAATTCCATATTATATGCAATATAAGTTTGTTTTTACTCGTGACAGGTCTATTAAATGTGACCCAAAAAAAAAAAAAAAGTTAACAAAAATCCTAGATTAGGTTGATGCGTTTTGGCGTCAACACGACACAGAATCTTAAAAAACACGCCAGTCCGTCGACATCTTTTTTGCAGCCGATATCTTACTTACAACATGATTGAGCTAGCTGAGCAGTTCAGTGCTTCTACGTTTTGTATTTATTCAGTTTGAGAAACGAACTCTAGAAGGCGATAAAAAAATAAAAAAAAACGGACCGGCGCCCGTCTCTGTTGCTAGGGGTCGTTGCTAAGGAGTCGGCCCACTTCCTGGAGTGGTAAACATCGCGCACGTTACGTTCGCGTCACCTGACGCGACTCGGTTGTTTCGACCTGGAACACACTTGGCGCGTGCGTTTACCTGTTGCTGTGGTGGCGTCCATGTTAATGAATGGGAGCGTAGCCGCACACGTGCGTTCTCAGCTGCGTCTGACGTCTCTCGCGCGTCGCGCCGCGTCAACAGAGCACGGCGCCTCGGAGACGCGCGAGGCTCCCATCTGAAATCCACACAGGGGAAACGACCCGTGGTCACGTTTGCGCTGTAGCGCGTGTGCGCATGCGCAGACCGAGACGGGAGAAACAGCGGCAGTCAAAGTGAAGCAGCTGTTGATGCTTCCGTTCACACACACACACACACACACACACACACACACACACACACACACACACACACACACACACACACACACACACACACACACACACACAGTGCTGCTGTGTGTCAGTGAACATCAGTCGGTCGGCCGTTCCCTAGCAACAGCAATGTACGCTGGTCAAGACACCCCTCCCCCCCAGGACCCGCGCTGCTGTCAGTCGAAGTTGTGTTTTGAGTGCACGTGGTGCGTTCAGGTACCATCAGGAGCGTGGAAAAATAAAAAATAGCACCGTTTTCAGCTGCAATAACACGATATTTAGGTAATAAAACCCTCAATTTCCATATATATTTTTTTGCCTCAATTTGATTATTTAACAATTTATTACATCCCTCAATGAAAAACGATTGCAGATCAAAATAGGCTGTGACACCTTCAATCCATCACCACACATATAATCTCCACTGGGATGATTTGAAACACATTGTTCTGGGATTCACAACGAAACGTTGAATTCATTCACACAACGCAAAAAAGGAATTTTGCACAATTATAGAGGAGGAACCCCAACAAGTACCACGAGGGAAAAAACAACATCCACACAACCAGGGCTCGGAGGTGGGCGGCCATCCTCCTCCACCGGTTTAGATGAGGGGGGGGGGGAGCAGAGAGAGAAAAGAACAGCATAGAGAAATAATACACAATTTGTTTTTGGGACTCAAAATTTGTACCAAGTGTCATTTTTAGGGTTATTAATTTGTAACATAAAACAATATCTAAAACTATCATCTCAATTTATTATTTTTTTTTATTTTATTAAAATAACTCTACAATGACATTAAAGCAAAATCTCCTCTTCTAAATAAATGCACATTTTCTGCAATTAAGCAACTATTAAATATTAAAATTTAAATTAGCTGAGGCTGCAAAAAAAACACATTACTGCTGCAGCTTTGAATCCGGGTCAGACAGACAGGGGCTACCTGCCCTCGGTGCCCCCCCCCCTCCTCCATCGAGCTGTTTTTAATGCCATTAACCAGAGGGCTAGAGGGGTGACTCGGGGGGTGGGGGGGGGGACATCCGCTCTGCACCGCATGGGACGGGACAGATTAACATCAATCTGGAAACACACACACACACACAAACCTAGACAGACAAGTGCAAAGGCAGTCGGGGGGAGGGGGCTTATCCCTGCAAACCAGCTGTGTCTGTTGATTTGTTTACCGCGTTGTTGACAAACAATCTTGTTTACATCCAGCGAGGCGGATCCCAAAAGTCAAGTCATCTTTTCCGTTTTGCCTCTTCTTCTTCTTCTACAGATTGCATCCGTGGCCTTAACCTCCCAAGCATCCTCTCTCCGCCGCCGCCACCACCTCCCCCCCTCCCCTCCCCTCTCCCCCACCTCGTTCTCCTCTCGGGCCCGCGCTGCCGCGTCCAGCTGTGGCCCTCGCAGGGCGCGGTCGCTGGCGCTCACCTGACAGGTCCCCGGCCTCAGGACGACGGCCAGCAACAGCACGTTCCTTACATGAGGGACAAAGCGACGCAGGTGAGTGTGGTTAGCGCGTAGCATCGGGCGCGAGAAAAAAATGCATTACGTCAATGCGTGTCCCCACAAGGACACTGAAACACGTGTGTGTGTGTGTGTGTGTGTGTGTGTGTGTGTGTGTGTGTGTGTGTGTGTGTGTGTGTGTGTGTGTGTGTGTGTGTGTGTGTGTGTGTGCTTGTTTTTCCCGGCGTGGACTTTTAACTTGAACGCATAGTAAACTAACGTCACCATGGCGACCGAAACAGAGGGTTACCATGAGAGGAGTCTCCTTTCCGGAGGGTTAGCATTTAGCATCAGGGGCTAGGGCATGCGTTGTCAATGAGGGTCCCCACAAGGATACTGAAACGTGTGTGTGTGTGTGGTGATGATGATTTTGTAGTTGTTGTTTTTTTATGTATTTTTTCAAAAAGCTCAAACAGCAGTTGTTTAAAATGTGCTTAAAGGATTATGAAATATTCTTATTTTCCTACTTTGAATGGTATAAATGGTAAAATAAATAAATAAATAAAAGTACATATTTGGAAAAAGGTTTGTAAAATAAACCGTTAGAAGTTTCCAGGATTTAAAGGAGCCAGGGAGGTGCAGTGATTCGCTGATTCGCTCATGACTAAGAAGAAGCTTAGTCAGCTGGTTTTCGGGTGGCGCTCAGCTATGTGAATAAATGTCTCACGTTTGATGTCGTATGTAGGAGTCTAACAAGTGTGTGTGTGTGTGTGTGTGTGTGTGTGTGTGTGTGTGTGTGTGTCTCAGACCCCCAGGGCCTGGGCAGATGAGAGGAGGCGGGGCTCTCACAAACGCTCGGCCTCCTGTGGGAGCACCGACCAGCTCAAGGAGGTGACGCTCTTCCCTCAAATGTTTTTATTTTTTATTTTTCCATCTCCCCGATTAAAACGGAACAGAAACGCTCTGTTTCCGTCGTACGTTTGTCGTTGACGTCCGATTTTTTTTTTTTTAAATCGTGTTTTTGTTGTTGTTGTTGTTGTTTTCTTCTCCAGATTGCCAAATTGCGTCAGCAGCTTCAGCGTAGCAAACGCAGCAGCCGCCATCGGAGGGACAAAGAGCGCAAGTCGCCGTTCAATGGCAGCCACACCATCATCCAGTCGCAGGTAATGGAGAGAGAGAGTGTGTGTGTGTGTGTGTGTGTGTGTGTGTGTGTGTGTGTGTGTGTGTGTGTGTGTGTGTGTGAGGAGAGAGAGATCTGGGTTACCTCCCTGATCTGGAGACTTTTTGAGGGCGTCCCACTTTTTTTCCTCGCGTCCCCGTTTAGCTCTGCCGTGTGTCCCGTGACGCTTCCTGTGACACACACACACACACACACACACACACACACACACACACACACACACACACACACACACACACACACACGGTGACGGCAGCAGGGCGTACCTTCTTCGCTCCCTGTGGAGTCTCTGTTTTTTTTCTGGGCCTCCGTGAGACAAAGAGAACCAAAGATTTCAGGCAGCTTTACCCACAATGCATCTCATTGACATAAACCAACAGGAACACGCTGACGTGAACCACGACAACGAAGAGTTTACTTCCCCTTTCTAAAATGTGACATCCAGTGAGCGTAAACAACAAACAAGAGCTTTTTTCTTTTCTTTTTTTTTTAAAGAAGTGGTAGACTTCTTTTATTTTGAAGGATTCATATGCCACCTGACTGCACTTCATCTTCGATGGTTTTTCAAACAACCACGAGTTCAAACAGTCATTTCTCTCGTGTGGGCGGAGCCAGACGCCCAGAAACATGAAGCATATTTATGTCTTCTTTTTTTTTTTAGTTGAATTTTTTTAATTTAGTTTTTAACCACTTTGACTACCGTGTTTACGTTTTACGTGTTTTGTATCTTTCCCAGTCGCCGATGCCCAAAACCATCCTGATACCCATCCCGATATCCAAGTCGTCGGCGCCGCGGTTCCGCAACAGCGTTGAAGGCCTCAACCAGGAGATCGAACGCATCATCATCCGAGACACCCCCGAGAAGGACGAGACCATCGTGGTAACTGTCCCACCCCCCCTTAAAAAAAACACGTTTTTTGTCACTTCCTAATACAACGTAATACTGACCTCGTGTGTGTGTGTGTGTGTGTGTGTGTGTGTGTGTGTGTGTGTGTGTGTGTGTGCCGGGCGGCAGCCACAGGACGTCCCAGATGGACACCGCGCGCCGCCGCCCGTGCCCCCGCGGCGCAGCAGCAGCACCCGCAGCATCGACACGCAGACCCCCTCGGGGGGCGGCCTGAGCGGTAGCCATAGCAACTGCAGCAGCCGCCCCGACTCCATCTCGCCGTCCTACCTCACCGTCCTCAACGACATGGGCGGCGGCGGCAGCCCCTACGAGGACAAAGGTGACGAAGGCGCGCGCACCCGCACACACACACACACTGAGCGGTTGCTAACCTATCTCCCCCCCCCTCCTCCTCCTCATCCCCCCAGAGCTGGGCCCCTGCTCCCCGCTGCCCAAATACGCCGCCTCCCCCCGACCCAACAACAGCTACATGTTCAAGCGGGAGCCTCCGGAGGGCTGCGAGAAGGTCAAAGTGTTCGAGGAGTCCATGTGAGTAGGAAAAATGGCGTCCGAGAGAAGTCGATATTCGGATGCGTTCCCATGGAAACGCACCGCGAGGTCAGACCGTTTTAGCCGCTAAAGATGCCGGTTGGATGTTTTTTTTTCTCCAGCAGCTGGAGGAGACCAAAAATGTTTTCATTGTTTGACTTCATGAACTTGGGACGTCCGGCATCTTTGCAAAGTGTAAAGAACAAGCCCGGTGACATTTGTCAGGCCCCGAGCGCCGAATGTCTTTGTCGAGGAATTCCTTTTTTTCTTTTTCCTCGTTCCTTATTTTTTTTTCCCAAAATGACGTATTTTAGTGGTGTTTGCGAGTGGGCGTGGCCAAATGGCTCACTAGTTTTCCTGCTGTCAAAGTTTTGTGTGTGTGTGTGTGTGTGTGTGTGGGCAACAAACATTAAAAACACATCAGGGAAGTCACACTGTCAGTAAAAAAAAAAAAAAATTCAGCAAATGTGGATTCATCCGCCACAGAAAATAGTCCACCGTTAAATGACACTACTTCCTGCCTTTTGTACAGATTTGAATCCTCAGCAGGAAGTTAAAATCTTCACACAAAAAATATAGGCGGACATCAGCTTTTAAAATATGTTCCTGCAAATAATAATAAAAATTGTTTGTCGCCAACCTGTCTCGTGTCTTCCAGGCCCAAACCTCTGCAGGACATCCCGCCCTTCCTGTGTCCCGACCGCAACAAGGTCAACTTCATCCCCAACAGCGGCTCCGCCTTCTGCCTCGTCAGCATCCTCAAGCCCCTGCTGCCCGCCCCGGACCTCAGCTTCCGCCCCGGCGTGGGCCTCCGCAGCCTCTCCCCGGCCCTGGTGCCTCTGTCCACCCAGCCCTGCCTCCTGGAGGAGCCCGAGAGCTTCTGAAGTCCACAAGCCCCTCCCCCTAATTTCCCCTCCCTTTGCCGCCGCCCCCCCACCCCACAAAAAAAACCAACAACCACCAATCAGAAAACATTTAAGGAAAAACAGCCCTTCTTCTTCTTCTTCTTGCTCCAACGAAAAAAGAAAAAAAACACAAAAAAACCACCTTCAGCATGCCAGCTCAGCTCTCCGATGTCCTTATCTTGTTGAAAAAGCGCTTCCCACTGCCTCCTCCTCCTCCTCCTCTTCGTCCTCCTTCACCGACGACGACGACGATCTCCGACAACGAGCGGGGGCGTCTGCAGCCAACATTTTCATCGCTTTCTTCTACCTTCAGTGCTGGTTATGTTCCTGTTTTTTGGGGATGGGAAAAAAACAACAACAAAAACAAAAAAAACACGGACAGACTATTTTTTGATTTCATCGTATTATTATACCATGGCGCCTTTCCACGGACATATCTCTTTTTCTATATGTAGTTATTTCTCTTGATATAAAAAAAAATAAAAAAAATAAAATATGCCTTCCATAAACTGAAGAAAAAAAAAAAAAAAAAGAGGTCGTCTGTTTCCACGGCGACCGATTGATTGACCGCGGAGGCAAAACATTTTTTTGGTGCTGCCAGATTCTAACGTAGCAAAAAAACTTGAAGGGGGGGGGGAGGGTCTTGAAAGTTGGAAAAAAAAAAAAGAAAAAAAAAATGTGCCTAATATTTTCGACCGCTTTGTCCCCCCCCACCCTCTCACCCCTCCCCCAAATAAAACCTCGTAGATACACATGGATGGAAGGGGGCGGGGCCAGGCAGGAAACGGAACAAAACAAAAACCCGCCGGCCGGTGTGTATCTACCGGGGCAAAAAAACACAGGCCAGGGCTATAATGTAAGTCTGCTTGCCCCGCCCCCTTTTCTTCCCGAGCGCCAGCCTTTGCTCACAGCGCACCCCCCTCCCCCACCCTCATCTTCTTCCTCCTTTTCTTTCCCTCACAAGTCACTGTAAAAGCTGATTTTCCTTCTGTTTTGCTCAGCTTGTGTTGCTGTAAAAAAAAATAAAATAAAAAAGCTTCCAGAAGGGGGCGCCCCCCCGCCCGAGCACGGAGAGGTCTGCGGACGGAGTCGTTCACGTACAACCTGCCGCTTTTTACATCGTAATTGGATTGGGTTTTTTTCTTGGTTATTTTTCTCGATTACTACTTTTTTGGGTAATTTACAGGTCAAAGTTCAAACCTTAAAGGTGCCCTTGTTAATACTTTCTTAGTCTTAACTGTTTTTTGGGGTTTTTTTTTTCCTCCAATCGACAAAATCTCTAAATAAACCAGCTGGTGAATGTTATATGATTGTGTTTAAGCTGGTGGAGACCAAAGCGAGAGCAAAAAAAGAAATCGGACTTTAGTTAATCTACCGGACACGAACAGGACTCCAAATATTCTCATATAACTGCAAATGTGTTTCCACTGCCCCCTTGTGGCCCAAAATAACAACAAATGAATGCAGCTTTAAAATTGTGCAGATAATCAACAATCAGAGGAAAGTTGGAGAAAAAAAAAAAAACATCCTGCAGTGAGTGTGGTTGCAGATGTGATTTGCTAAAAGCCTGATCCGGTGCCAAGAACTTTGTGACATCACAACTGAGCCACACCCACTTTCAAGCTGGGATTTCAGAGCCTTCAAAATAATCAGAAAATAATATTTTAGTGGGGAAATTCAAGGGTCTTTTCTTACGTTTTACAAGCTTTTACCTTTAAACAAAAGTCCAGTTTTTAGTTAGGTTTTTTTGGGGGGAGGGGGGTGGCAAAAAATGTCGTGACGACTCCGGTTGTAGTTTCGCGGCCTCCCTCCGCGCTCCGGCTCGTCCTCCCGCGTTTCCCGTTACATGTCAACTACTACTCGATACCGTGCCTGCTGATAGGCGGGACAGGAATGTAAATACATAGAGGGCACACTGTGTTTGTATTAATGGGGGGGGGAGGGGGCTGACGACGATATGTATCTGAATGAGTCAACAAGTGTACTATTATTACCCTTACACCACCACCCCCACCCCCTCTCCCTCTCCCTCCTCCGCTCAGTACTGTGAATTACTACATGTCTCATTATTGTGAATAATAATGTATTTATTTATCAAGACAGGAGTGTAATTGGGTCTTTCGGAGAATCTTAAAAAAAATAAAAAATTTAAAAAATCCAGAGTAGATTAACATCATCCATCTCAGGTTTGTAGTGAATAGAGGATAACGAGAGATACATGCTAACTTCTCAGCGCACACACTTTAACAAGTCGACACTACTGATGAAAATAAATATATATAACAAAAAAACAACAACAACAAAAGAGCGCAAAAACAACCAAGAACAGCTGCTATCTACGGTTATGTAGCCCTCACGGCGGGAGATCCCGGAAGATTTCAAACCTGTAGCAGAGTCGAGACGTAGAGAAGCGTGGATGTCATTTTGTTCAGTGACCTGATTTTTTTTTTTTTTTTTTTTTTTTTGGGGGGGGGGGGGGAACGGCTAGTTGCTTAAAAAAAAAAAAAAAAAAAACCCAGTTTAAAAACGTTGACAGAAACAACAGAGTTCTGTTCCAAAATGCTGAAAAACAATCACACCTGCAGCGACAGCGTTCTCGCGCGGCGCTTTAAAAAAACAAACAAAAAAAACAACTCTCGTTTACAAACGACAACAACAAAAAATTCTTACACGTACAAATACAGATTTCTTCCCGATTCTTTTTTTGTTTTTCTTCTGTCTTTTTTTTCAAAGTGGATCAAAAACAGCATTTTGGAACGCAAGAAAAACTCGACACGGCGATTCGGCGTTTGCTTGTCCGGTTTTATTGGAAACAGAACTGCCAAGTTTTCATCTGTTGAAACCCCCTCCGAGTGAAATAAAAAGGCATAGTTGAAATACAGAAAGGTTTCTGTGATTGACTTGAGAAATACATTCTTTTTTTTTTTTTTTTTTTGAAGTGTTTAAATCAACAGTGTTAATAACAGGAAGTGATGGAAATGCTTTTACACCAAAGTTTCCCTTTCGTGGCTGCCGCAACTCGGGTGGAAACACAATGTAACCGTGGTTACCGTGTGGTGACGGATGTCGTTTCACCCCCTTCACGAAAAGCTGAGATACTCATGTGCAGCTTGTGCATATGAAAAAAAAAGAAAGTGTTTTTCTGAGTTCCTGGAATTCCCATGATGCACTCTGGTCCCCTTCGCTCCACTCCAGTGTGATTTTTGTTTTTTTCCCCCACAGGCACAAAAATAACAGAAGATTTTGGTTTCACTTAACGCATACAGTCTTCTCAACCTTCATTCTTTTTTTACATAAAATCTATTTTAGAAATGCGACTTCGCATCCTAAACATTCACAAATGTCAGTCTGTAAGTTGTTGTTTTTTTTATTTCCCAGTCAAAACACAAAAACAAACAAAAATCCATGTTGTTGATTATGTAACACGGCAACAATCCTCCAGTGTCCATTTGTTTCATTTCCCCATAAAATAAAATCCATCTGTGCAAATAAACACCGAGCTAAAAATAGACACGAAATATTTTTTTACAGTGTTACTTCGTCGTTATTATATAGCTTCTTTTCAATTTTTTTACAGTTATACGGCGCCACAAAGAACGTTTGTTTCTGCGAGCGGCGATCGAGATATAGTTCAAAAATAAATACATTTCGATGAGTCAGATTATTATTTGCAGAGTTGTAGAGACTTAAAAAGAATTACACCCAAAAAAACCAACAACAAAAAACATCCCAGTGTCCTGAAACATTTCCTTATTGCAAAATAAATCCTTCATGTTTTGTTTTTTTGGTTTCTTGGACGATTGTGAAATTACAACAACAGATGAGACTAAAGACGATTTCAAACATCCAGTTTGTTTTTTGTTTTTTTTCGGAAAATCTGGGATGAAGGTGGACGAGGCGAAGTACAATCGAGTGTTGGCGTCACGACGGCGACGCGAAGTTCCCCCGGGCGTCCCGGGGCGTCCCGTGTCGCGGCTACGAAACCCGATCGGTTCGCTCGGGAGAGGCGGAAATCTCTCGACCTACATTTGGACGCGAACGCGGCGATTTACGGGCGAGGACTTTATATTATTTTAAAAGCAGAGAAAAAGTACAGCTGCGAAGATCTTAAAGAAAAAAAAAACGATATAGAATCTTTTTTTTTTTTTTTTTTGGACCGCAATAAAAAGTCGTAACACCCCGAGCGGTAGCTAAAAATGCACTTTTCAGTTTTAGCGAAGGCTAGCTTAGCAGCTAACTTGCATGATACCGAGTTGATTATGACCTGCGTAGTTAGCCGTCTTTAAATGACTTTAGCTGCGTAGTTAGCCGTCTTTTTAATGTTTTAACTGCATAGTTAGCGGTCTTCTTATAACAAGCTGTGTAGTTAGCTATCTTTCTATAACTAGATGCGTCATTTTACGACTTTAGCTGCGTAGTTAGCCGTCTTCCGACAGCTTCAGAAGCACAACTATTTTTCTGTAACTTTAGCCGCGTAGTCCGTCTCTTCGTTTCCTGCCTTTCCGCGGCGTAGAGAGCATGAAGAGCTCTCGAACCGGGCGGCGGTGAGAGAAACACCAAAAAAAAAAAAAAAAAAAAAAAAAGGCCGAACGAAGCGAACCGACGGGACCGAAAGCACGACGATTTTGCCCGTCGGCTCCGTTTCTGCGCTCGCGGCGTATTTCAGAAAAAAGACGTCTTATCCGGAAAGACTTCGCTGACGTGGCTTCGCGACACGAGGCTCCTTGTTGCCGCTCAGCGACGCTTTCATCTCGCGTCGCGCGAAACTTCATCCTTTAAAACGTACCTTCGGCATCCGCGTGCGACTACGTTAAAAACAACCGTAAGCAGTAAATAGAAATATTCGTAATATCCGCGCACGTGGATAAAAAAAAACAAAAAACAAACGTCTCCGCCCGACAGAAGGGAGGAAACGCCAAAAAGCCCAAGTGAAGGTTTTGCCGAGTCGGCGGCTTCGCGGCCTTCGACGGCGCTGCGGTTTCCAGTGTAACACAAACAGAAGTGTGTATCTGTAACAGTAAACACACACACACACACACACACACACACACACACACACACACACACTTAACTTCAGGCGTTGAGCAGCTCGTCGGCGGAGCGTCCGATGGCGTCGGGGTTGGAGAGGGGGTCCAGGTCGGCGAACAGGTTGAACCAGGCCGACATGTCTTTGGATCCTCCTGAAGGAGCTGCGGACATCGCAACGAAAGGTTAAACTTGTCGTAAACATTTGATCGTTTCTATCAGTTCGTTACATCTCCACGATAGCGTCCTTTTTTTTTTTTTTTTTTAATGTTGGGTATTTTACAAAAATTCGATCAGCGTTTCCCCGACCGGACAAAATAGGTACGTACTCGTAGAACTGCAGTTACGTCTAGTAACTACTATCCATTTAGTTTCAATGTCACAGGTCCCCCCAAAAAAATAAAAAACAACACCGACACGGACTCGTACCTTTGGCTGCTGGACTCGGAGCCGGCTGAGCTGATTGGTTGGGACCAGGCGGAGGCTGAAGGGGCGGAGCTTGGAACATCGGTGGGGTTGCCCAGCCTAAAAAAAAAAAAAAAGCAGGGAAAAGAAAACAGAAGCAGTTACGCGTGCTTCTGGATCTCATCAGCCGGTGTGATGCAGGGACTTCGTCCCTCCAGCAGAGGGCGGTGTGGCCGACCTGTGGAGCTCAGGCTGTGATCCAGCAGCTGGGAGGGCAGGAAGCCGGTGGGGCTGGGAGGGTTGGAGGGCTCGCACGTTGCCGCCGCCGCCGCCGCCAACGCCTCGCCGCCTCCTCCTCCTCCTCCTCCTCCTCCCGCGGTCGCCGTGGCGACGCTGGGCGGGTCAAACATCCCGAACGCGTCCTGCCATTCTCTGCTGAACTCGTCGCTGGAGCCCGGACCGAGGAGGTCCTTGAGAAACGCCATGTCGCTGCGCTCGCCGTCGTCGTCTTCCTCCGGTCTCGGTCCGGTCCCAGAGGGAAGCGGAGGAGCGCCTGAGGGGGCAGGAGAGGAACAAAATGAGAGAAAGTTACAGGTTACTGCCCTCATATCAGACCTCATTTGAAAGTTCAAAATGCGTGCCGATTTCCTCCCAAAAATGTTTGATCACACGTTGAATCGCAAAACAGCTCTGCAAGCGCCAACAGCGGTCGAATGGTGCGAATTTGCCGACTCGGGAATAATTCGCTCCTTCGTTTGGTCTGAGCACGTCATAAAACTCCACAGGAGCCTTTAAAGCGAGCTTCTTTTTTTTTTTTTCCTTTTGAAAACTCAACCAGGCTTTTCCACATCTTGAATATTCACCCGTGACAGTAAAGTGACAGATTTAACAAACAAAACAAAAAAAGTTAAATATTGCACTTTAAAAGCAACGCTGGTTGGAACCACTTGGTTTTCCAGTCTTTACGCTAAGCTAACAAGCTACGCATTGTACAGACGTGAAGGGAAGAAGCGAATCTCAGAAGCCTGAAAGCAAAAAAGACAGAAAGCGAAGGGGACGAACTCCCTTCCAGCGAGCCAGGCAGACCGAGTCCACGTCCGAACGGGAAGAGGAAGTTGAAATAGAAGGTGGAGGAAGTAGAAGTAGACGATCGGCCCAGCCAGTTTACCGGCGGCGGGCGGCGGTGAGAGGCCGGACTGGAGGTTTCCGAAGCCCCACGGGTCCCTCTGGTCTCCGGCCAGTAGAGGAGGCGGGGCTCGATGCCGGAGCTGGCTATCTGCTGGGGGCGTGGCCCGCGGCAGGTCGAAGGCCCCGAGCATCAGGTCGTCGTCGTCGGAGCCCGCGGAGAGTCCTCGGAGGTCGTGCAGGGCCGGAGCGGTTCGGTGCGCTGAAGATCAAAAAGCCGTCCGGTGGTCCACGGTGAGCAGTAAAAAAAAAAAAAAAAAAACCTCCCAACGTACACATCTGTACTGTTTACACTACTGCCGGCGACACACACTTACCGATGTCACCGCTCTGGCTCCGCCCATCACTGCTGCAGGCGGGGTCTGGAAAGGAAAACAGAAATATCAAGTAAACCTGTAAATAATTTTTTTTTTTAGCAAATTTAAAAAAAAAAAAAAAAGCTGCTGCTTCTCAAATCTGGTTTAAAAAAATAAATTAAAAAAAATGGTAAAAAAAAAATATGTAACGGCATCTTTTGCGTTTCGGCCAGCAGGGGGCAGCACATACCTGCGTCGCACGGCTTGTCGTCATCCAGGGACACCAGGCTGTGGACAAGAGGGAGGAAAGGAAAAAACAAAATGAGAAAGCGCCTTATGTTGGCTGGTGAGACGCGGGTTTATTTTTATTTTTATTTTATTTCTACTTGTAGCGATGCGGTGGCCTCTATGGGGATTTGGAGCTGCTACACGGGTCGCTACTGACCGCCTACAGGTCACGCGCACACTTACTGGTTCGTCAACACGGGGACGACATCGCCGCCGCGTTTGATGAAGACGCAGCTGAGGTGGGGTGTGTGAGGAAAACAAAAGGATGACAATGAAAGCGTGTGTGTGTGTGTGTGTGTGTGTGTGTGTGTGTGTGTGTGTGTGTGTGTGTGTGTGTGTGTGTGTGCGTGTGTTAAGTAAGACACGGCAGCTGCTGTTTTCTTACCAAAAACGTCAAAGAAAAAAAAAGAAAAATCAACAGCCTCTTCTGATTGGCTGTTATAAACACAACAGCAAACCACCGAGGACCTCCGCCAAAATAAAACAACAGTGACCTCCGCGGCGGCTACGCGTATAAATAAAAGTCGGCGAATAAAAGCGCGACCGAATGTTGGCTGGCCTGAGAACGGAGACAGATGGTGTGTGTGTGTGTGTGTGTGTGTGTGTGTGTGTGTGTGTGTGTGTGTGTGTGTGTGTGTGTGTGTGTGTGTGTGTGTGTGTGTGTTATTAATTGATTTTTTTTTTTTTTTTATAGTTGTTTTTCCTCCTCACCTGTCCGTGTTGCTCTGCAGAGCCGTCTCCTTCTTGTCCTCCGCTTGTTGCGAGTCAGATATCTGCTCCAGCGGGTCCCGTAGGTCCTGTTGCCCAACACACACACACACACACACACACATACAACTTCATGCTTTAAAAAGAAGACACGCACCTTTCGTCGGCGGTTTTGAATTATTTCTCTTTTTCAAAGCCGGAGCGACAACCTTCAGCGTGTTGAACTGGTACGGTACGTGTCCCTGGAAGGCCTCGTGGATGCCCGACATGGCGTGGGCCGTCTTCTCCCAGAACTGCAGCAGAGTGGTCTGAAGAAACCGGACAAACAAAATACCGCCGTTCACTTTCTATACGGCACGACTTCTGTTACCGTCGACGACCGACCATGCTTCCTTCAACAACAACAACACCAAAAAAAACGACTCGACTCGGTCTGCGGCAACTAGTGCCAGCAGTAGTGGCTTGTAAGAGCTTCATTTAATGAATGAATAAACAAAATAAACAGATATCGCAAAAAAAAAAAAAAAAAAAAGGCTAAATATAAAATAGTCATAAACGTCAGCGCTGGTTTATTTGGTGGGATACGTGTTTGTCTTTATTCAGTCGACTTTAAAACACGTATCTAATGATACTACGCTTATTATCATTATTCATTTATTGTGATATTATATTGTATGTTAATTAAACGGGTACCTGGTATGTGCAGAGGGAGTGAGAGAGCATGTTGCAGCGGCTCGCTCCCAACATGTCCACCTTCTGACACACGTCGTTCTTCAGCTTGTCGAACTGGCCCTTCGTCCCCCTGACCTGGGCCTGGACCTGTACACACACACACACACACACACACACACACACACACACACACACACACACACACACACACACACACACACAAAGGACATGAGGTCAGTGAGGAAGTGAAGCCTCCGTCAGCCCTCCAGCAGAAAGGCGGCGCCGACCTTGCGGAACTTCTCCAGCTGCTTGTAGGTGTCCGGGTCCAGTTCCTGGGAGACGTCCTTCATCCAGAGCAGCGCTCCTCGGTACTCGGTGCGCGCCTTCTCCATGCGGCCGACCGTCAGCAGCGTGTCGGCGATGGCGCGCCGCCGGAACGTCTCCACCTCCTGGTGGAGGCGGTGCAGCGGCGGGCAGAGCGCCATCCTTTTCGGGGGGGGCAAAAAAAAAGAAGACGTTCAGACAAACCGGCAGCAGGTTGTAAGTGTGTGTGTGGGTTTTTTTTTTTTTTTTTTTTTTTTTTTTTAAATGTTAATTTCTGGATCCTCGCCTGGCGGACCTCTGCTTGGCCGAGGCGCACAGCGCCTTGCTGGTGGCGTCCATCATGTTGCCCGCCTTCGTGCGGTCGTGTTCGGACTGGAAGCGCAGGAAGAGGCCGAGCTCGTTCTCCTCCTGAGACAAACCTGGGGGGAAGGGGTGGGGAGTTTAAACAACGTAGGGGGAGAATTGACCTGACTTCTCAAGATATGGAAGCCGGTCTCAGACCTGGTGGACCCGTCTGGGATGGACAGGTTGAAAACACTGGAAGCTGATGATACGAGTAAGATGCAGTTTTGAAGTCCTATTAAATTGTAAAATAAATTGTAAAAAAACATTTTAAATTTAAAAAGGACATACTTGGCTTTTATTGAATCCTCCGTGCCCCCGAAAAACACGTGATTATCACTTTTTTTTTTTTTTTTTTTTCAGAAAATATGACCTGGATCATTAACAGCTGATTCTAAAATAAAAATAAAGTTTGAAAAAAAATAAAAATTAAAAAAATAAAATAAAATAAAGTTTGATTCTGAAAAAAAGTCCGAAAAAGTTTCTGTCATTACTGAAACAGCAGTGAGTTTTGTTCGGGACTATTTTCAGCAGCGGATTTATACACATAAAAATTTTATTTAAAAAAGGAACAAATACACGCATAACAGCTCAAATTGTTGTTGTTTTTTTTTATAGATACGAGTCGGACTCACGTGTGATCCGGTGCTGGTACTTCTCGATCACCTTCAGCAGCTCGGTGCACGTCGACTGGACCGAGCGGAAGAACTGCGAAAAGGAGACGAGCGGCGTGATTAGAAAGAATTCACCCGTGCGAATGTGGCATTGTTGTCATGACGATGGGAGAAAAAAAAACGTGTCAAAAATGTGGAAACTCGGAAATGTTTTTGCTCATTTTTGAATTTGACGCCAGCCAACCAAAAATAAAGCTGGGGGGGGGGGGGGGCACGTTTACAACGTTCTGTTTTTTTCAACACCTCTTCTTTTAACAACACTCTGCAAACAGTCCAGAAATGAAGAGACCAGTTGCTGGAGTTTCGAAAGGGAAACGTGGCCCCATTCTTGCCCCATGTCGGATTTCAGATGCTCCTCCCGCCCCGAAGCGTTTACAGAGTGTTGTTTAAACGCGCCCTTGTCCCAACTTTCTTTTGGAAAACACCCCGTCCCTCCCCGTCCCTCCCCTTGCCCAGTGTCTCGCATTTCAGAAAATGAATAAGAATTTTTCTATACCGACTGCAAACCACGAGACATTTAGTATGATGTGTAAACTCTATACACATAAAGTAATAAAAAGGAATAAAAACGGGATTTTTATTTTTTTTTCCTCGACTTGCCATTTTTTTCTGAAATCGCACAATTTCAGTGCAAAAAAAACCAAACTGAAAACGAAACAAGATAAACAAACATTTTTGATAACGACAACCACGAAAAGGACAAATATTGGTGGCCTTCAACCTGAACCTGCAGCCCCCTCTCAGACTTCAGACGGTAAGAAAGCCCGAGTTACTCATTAACTGTAGAATAAACAGCCGGCGGGCTTCAGTCCGTCGGCCGACACCTGTCGCCTGCCGTGTTTGGAAAAAATAAATACAAATAAAACCCTCACGTCGACGTGACCTGATGATACGAGTAAGATGGAATTATGTCCGGCTGGTCGAGTTATTATTTAATGTCGTTTCTTTTGTTGTGTTTTTTTTTTTTCTTTTTCTTCTTCTGTTTTGTATTCTTAAAGTTTTGTCTTGTTAAGTTGTAAAGTCCCAAAAAAAAAATTCTAATTAAATAAATATCACAATAAAAATCCTGCTCTGAATTTAGTCTTTGTTGGATCGTTGGAAATGTGGCGAGTTCTGTTTCTGTCTCCGGGGACGACGAGGACGCCCGATCTTTATTCTGGAGCGAACAAAAAGTCTCAGTGTGTGTGTGTGTGTGTGTGTGTGTGTGTGTGTGTGTGTGGACGTGCTAGAGTTTCAACTGACACACACACACACACACACACACACACACACACACACACACACACACACCCTCACCTCCAGCTTGGCATCCAGGTCGGCGTCCGACGCCACCACGTACTCGTCCTCCTTCTTGCCCGTGGCCTTGATGAGGACCTGCTTGGTCTTCCAGAACTTCTTCTGCATGCGCGCCATCACCGAGCTGTCCTCGCCGAGCAGGGCCCGGCCCCCGCTCAGCATGTCGCCTGCAAACCTGGGAGGGGGGTGGAGGGGGGGGGGGGCACATTTATATAAACATATGTGCCATAATGGTAGTGGATTGGATCTGACAGTTATGGTGAAGAATAAGCTTCGACACGTACCCGTCCATTAGAGGATGCCGGCCCTTTTTTTCTGCTCTACAAAAACAAAGCAAAAATAGATTTGAGTTGAAAAAAGAGATCTAAAAGCCTTTAATCAGTCACGGCTGTTCAATCACAGGAAAAACTCTTTCAGCCTCTGAAGGCCGTCATCAGGGCAGCTCCAAATAAGGCTGTTCCTTATACGTGTTGGTCAGTGGTCACATGACCCGTATGGACCAATCAACCGTCACAAGGGACGAGGGAAAAGACACATGATGGGGAAAAAACATTATGTCCAGATTGTAAATAATGAATCAAAAATCTCTTCATAGTTTAACATGCATTTAAACATTAAGTGGCGAGTAACATTTAAACCGACCCAGTTGTCCAAAGAGAAAAAAAAAAAAAAAAAGAATAAAATGGAGACAAGTCAAATTGGGGGCTTAAATTAAATCATATTCAGACAAAAACAGGTTTTGTTTTGTTTTTAAGTGCATTCCAGGATTTAGCACGTTGACATTTATGTATATAAAATTTGGTTGTGATTATTATGTTGTTCGCAAGAAATTCAATTTGTTCGTGCTTCAAAGTTAATCCTAGTCGAAACACCCTCACGGCGAAATTGGAAGTCAGACTGACTGCTTAGTAAACAAAACAAACAAACAAACATCAACTCACAACCTGTAACTGTACCGACTGCTCGTATTGTTATTGACTCCTCTTATTGTTATTGTGTTGTTCCCTTAGTGGATTGTCTTTTTGTGTTGCAATTAATACAAAAAATTTGATAAATTAAAAAAATTAAAAAAAAAGTGAATCCTCGTTGTACACATTCAAAAGGACAATAAATCTACATTTACGGATTTGCATTTTAACTAATCATGCAGGGGATCTCCGTCATATTTGGATCGGTTCAACAACAACAAAAAAAAATAATAATAATTACAAAATAAATAAACCACATTAATCTAATAACGGTGATCAGAGACCTGCGACTTTCACCGGAGACCGGAGAGTCAGCTGGCTGCCGGAGCAGGTGTTCAATTACAGGTAAAACGGTTAGCCCCCCAAAAAATAAAGTGTCATTCGGTCATTTATCAGCACGGAGGAGACATTTATGACGCGGTGAACATAAATAAATAAACGTGTCAAGAGAAAACGAAGAAAAAGCGTTAAGGAAAAGAAAAGAAAGGAGCTTGTTACCTAGCAGCAGTTCAGCTAGTAGCTCGAGCGGTGCGTCTCGAGAGCGTTTCACCGGCACGCGGCAGTTTAACGAGTCTGTTTTTTAATGTAATAGTCGTGTTTAATGAAGTGAATGTACCTTTTGTGTTGCTTTCAGCTTCCTCCAGCATCTATGCAGCGCGGCTCGGCTCGGCTAGCCTGCTCTCCCGATGACCGTCATCGTCTGAGTCAGAGGAAACAGGATATGTTAAAAAAAAAAAAAACACACGCAGCGCCGCGCGGGGCGCTCGAGGGCCGCTTTGCTTTGTCCACGTCATCGTCAAAGATCGTCTATTGTTACGAACCCTCCCCCCCCGCTCACGGCAAATAAAACCTGCCTTGTCCACTGGCATTGCAAAATGGACGTCGTCTGACCTAAAAAAAAAAAAAAAAAAAAAAAAACATTTGAAATTAAGCCTCAATGTTGCTCAACGTGTGTTTCTGAGAAAGAAAAAAAAAAAAAATCGGACCCTCATAAAGTTGACCATTACATATCTATAAAATGTCGATGTGTAACTCTAGAAGTCAGTATAGTTCGCATCAAATACCGCCATATTTCTACAACCTGACTCTCCTGAGATGAGTGGCTCCCTTTGGAGCTTAATTTCCATATTGTGAAGAAATAAGTGTGGATGGTTGTTGTTGTTTTTTTCTCAATAAACAAATGTAAACTCTTAAAAATCATTCCGAGTGAGACCTCTCTTCTTTTGCCAACCTCTGTGGTCAAACCAGTTGGAGGAGGAAAGAAGTCTTCAGCGTTTGTCTTTTTCTGGGCAAGAACCATGAGGAAGTCGATGACCTCGTTCAACTGCAGATTGTAAAATGCACAATGGGTATAGTCATAATAAACATTAAAAAATATATATATTAAGTTGGAATAATGACAAGTATTATGGATTCCCTGAGTTGTAATTCAAGGTTTACTGTATGAAAAAAATTGAAGCAAATGTCCCATAATGTCAGAATTAAAATGATTACTTTAGATATTTGTCTGATTTTATCTAATAAGATTGTGGTTTTGTATTTAAATCATTTTAAAAATGCAGTATGGGACATGTAAGAGACCTCAGCAACACAATTAGTATTTTCTTATTAATGTGGTGTTCTTTATCAATAAATTATCATCAGTTCTCCGCGTCATGGATTCCGCAATGTTTTTACGAGGACGGCGAATGAGGCATTAACGGACCGCACATTTAAACCCGACTTGACCGGGGTCACCGGGCCCAAAGTCTGCAGCATCCGTCTGATCCGTAAGGTAGGTCAGCTCCGTTGGATTCACCATCACCTGCAGCCTCGGCAAAAAGCGCCGATTCACCAGACTTCCGGGAAGTTACATAACGTCACCTCTTTTTTTTCTTCTTTTTTTTTGGGCTGCAGAGCCTCTTTTCCTCTCAAGAACAAAGAGAGAAGCTCCATCCTTGTGTTTAAAAGCCCTCGAAGAAGCAAGTTAAGAAATGTTAGATTGGATTTGGTATTTGCTGCATTTGTTTTTTTGCATTACTGTTTTTGAGACTTCCTTTCACGTATAAAAAAAAAAAAAATCCCATCATCCATCTGTTAACCTTCAACTGCAACAAATAAATTGTTGTAAAACGGCTTCTGGATCAGATGTTCACTGATTAATAACTAAAAGCTCCTAACATGAACCTGCAGGATTTTGTTGTTTTTTATACCGTCCTCTCCTGACACGTGATTGGCCAATCGGGCTTAAGCAGGCGTTCCTAATAAAAGTGTGCGGCTCAAATCCAAAAGGCAAAATTGGGAAGACCGAGTTGTGACATCACACGCTGCTTGCATCACCATTGGAAAGACACACTTCCAGAAAAAAAAAATAAAAAATAAATA
Organism: Brachyistius frenatus; assembly: GCF_029030835.1. Classification (NCBI taxonomy): domain Eukaryota; kingdom Metazoa; phylum Chordata; class Actinopteri; family Embiotocidae; genus Brachyistius; species Brachyistius frenatus. The sequence continues at coordinate 230,687 of NW_027210922.1, forward strand.
TTGAATCATAATTTTAACAAAAAGAATGAATAAGTGTGTGTATATATATCAATATTATATTTCATTATATTTTAGCAAATTAGCAAACCAGGAAAGGCTTTAACATAAGTAAATCCAATGTATACAATTTGACGTGAAATACAAATAATCTTTTTTTTTTTTTTTCAAATGACATTTAATATGACTCCAATTTTGCTATGAACTCTGGGTAAATTCCTTTTTGGCTAAAGTCTGCAGAAATGCCACCTGCGTTCACACCATTTCTTTTTTTTACTTTAAATACTAAATATAATAGTATGGATATTATATGGAGTCCACTTATGAAACCACCATTGAAACATCATGGATATTTAATTGTGTGGGACAAAGTTCGAAGAGACGACATTTAGGAGACTAAATTAATTTATACTTTGTTCAGGTTTTACAGGGAAACGAAGACGAGCTGTAAGAAAAATATGTGTGAAAACTGAAAGGGGGTGGGGGGTTTAAAAATAACCAGGAGATGAGTCCAAAAAACGGTTGCGTCTCTGTCTTGTGTCCTCTACGCCCCCGCGTCCGTCTGACAGGCCGAGTATCTGTAGGTGTACAGCTTGTTATCCGCGCCTCCGCTCAACATCAGCTGGAAACAGGAGAAAAAAAAAAAAAAAAAACACGACAGGTTACACATTTATTTTGTGTATGTGGTGTTTTGTTTGTTTGTTTGTTTGTTTGTTTGTGTCGTACCCCGCTTTCCGTCCAGTCCACGCAAAACACTTTGTCCTCGTGGGCCGCCAGGTCGTACAGAGGAGCCTTACAGCTGGCGAGACGACACACAAACAATCACGTGTTCAATTTTGAGTTTGAATAAATCATCCTGTTTTATTTTGAAAGAGACAGGAAGCTCGCTGCGGATCAGCAAAAAAAAAGAAAAAAAGAAAGATGTCCAAGTTTTTTGTTTTTTTTGCACGAGTTACTGAAAAATAACGTTTCAAATTGGGTTTTTTTTTAATGCAAAACAAAAATAAATTAAAAAATAAATAAATAAAAAAGCTTGTTTCTGTCCTAAATAAAGGACGTAAGTGTTGCGATTAAAAAAAAAATGTTTGTGAGTTTGTTTTTTTCAAGTTGGCCCTCAAAACCTGGTCGCCACAAGAGGGCGCTTTACAATAACTGACCTCTGGCCAAATCCATCCTATATCATTTTATTTTATTTTTATCTTATTCTATTGTATTTGTGTATACTGCGCATTTTGAATTTTTTTTTTTAAATATTTATCCTTTTACTACCTACTATCTATCTATCTATCTATCTATTTTCAGCTTTGACGTTCTCAGATGATCCAAGAACGCTTTAATGTTTGATTAAAAACTGGAATATTTTCTTCCATCGTTTAGTTTAACTGGGGGGGGGGACTCTTAACGACCAAATAAGGAGATGATGAATCTGACATCAGCTGGTGGTCTGACCTGCCTCTTACTGCCTTGCTCTGACACACAGGGACTTAATTGCATCCCGGTAACCATGGTGACAATCTGGGCACATGCAGGCACATGCTCCTGTCTGTATGGACTTAATTGCATCACTGTGATTTATTTACTCTCTAGAGCACTAAATGAAAAAAAATAGTCCCCAAAAAATGAACATACGAGTAATATTTTTAGAAAATTTGTGACTTTACTGCGTTTAATTTTATTTTTTTTTTAAACTAGAAGTGATGCGTCTTTGATATATAGATATAAAAATAATATTAAAAAATGATAATAATAATTTTAAATTTTTAAAAAAATGCACAGTATATACAAATAAAATACAATAAGATAAAAAAAATTACGTTAAATTAAAAACAGTGCAACGGTGTGGGATGGATTTGTAGGAACCAACGACTATTTTTTTCCACCGACCTTCTGGTGTCCCAGAGCTTGACCAGGTTGTCAAGGGAACCGGAGACCAGCTGGTGCTCATGCGCAGGCGCCCACTTAACGGCGGTGACCCAGCCAGTGTGGGAGGTCAGCGACAGCAGCACCAGAGACCCGTCTGAGGAGGAGGAGGAGGAGGAAGAGGGCGGACTCATGAATGAAGACCAGAAAATAAAAACCTGACATACACGTAGGTGGATCCGTGGACGGCTCGCTGGTACCTTTGGATCGAGGGTCCCACAGTCGGACGTGTCGGTCGGTGCTGCCCGTGGCCAGCCGTCGACACGAAGGCGAGTAGGAAACGCAGTTGAACACTTTACTGCCCGTCTGTGAAAGAAAATAAAACAATTTGGTTTTTTTTTATGTGAAATGCCAGAAAAACAGGGTCAACAGTAACCGTGAGAAAATCGTGCTCTCAATTCAAAGCCTTTATACGATCTCAAAATAAATAAGCCTGAGTGAAAGACAATAAATAAATATATATATGTGTAATAAGAAACTAAAGCTGATTTTTTTTTATTTTTATGTTCAGTGACTCATTATTTTTTTTAAATTTCATTGATACGACTAATCTGAAATTTACACAGTTTCCTTAATTAATGTCAATATTTATATAATTTGTTAATATTTTTAGTATATCTTATATCCATAGTTTTTCTTTCCTGTTGTTGGAGGTTTTACTTTCTGTTAAAAGGGAGTTTTTCCTTCCTGCTGTTGGGAGGTTTTACTTCCTGTTAAAAGGGAGTTTTTCTTTCCTGCTGTTGGAGGTTTTACTTTCTGTTAAAAGGGAGTTTTTCCTTCCTGCTGTTGGAGTTTTTACTTTCTGTTAAAAGGGAGTTTTTCCTTCCTGCTGTTGGAGGTTTTACTTTGTTAAAAGGGAGTTTTTCTTTCCTGCTGTTGGAGGTTTTACTTCCTGTTAAAAGGGAGTTTTTCCTTCCTGCTGTTGGAGGTTTTACTTTCTGTTAAAAGTTTTTCCTTCCTGCTGTTGGAGGTTTTACTTTGTTAAAAGGGAGTTTTTCCTTCCTGCTGTTGTAGGTTCCTGCTGTTGGAGGTTTTACTTTCTGTTAAAAGGGAGTTTTTCCTTCCTGCTGTTGGAGGTTTTACTTTCTGTTAAAAGGGAGTTTTTCCTTCCTGCTGTTGGAGGTTTTACTTTGTTAAAAGGGAGTTTTTCTTTCCTGCTGTTGGAGGTTTTACTTCCTGTTAAAAGGGAGTTTTTCCTTCCTGCTGTTGGAGGTTTTACTTCCTGTTAAAAGGGAGTTTTTCCTTCCTGCTGTTGGAGGTTTTACTTCCTGTTAAAAGGGAGTTTTTCCTTCCTGCTGTTGGAGGTTTTACTTCCTGTTAAAAGGGAGTTTTTCCTTCCTGCTGTTGGAGGTTTTACTTTCTGTTAAAAGGGAGTTTTTCCTTCCTGCTGTTGTAGGTTTTACTTTCTGTTAAAAGGGAGTTTTTCCTTCCTGCTGTTGGAGATTTTTCTTCCTGTTAAAGAAGAGTTTTTTCCTCCCAGCTGCTCACGTGTGAATTCTTGAATCATTTCTTTCCTCTTTATAATGTTATAAAGTTCTGTTTTAAAGGACTTTACTGTGTCGAGTGCCCTAAAAAAATGACCCTGTTTTGTGATTTGGCGCCATATAAATAAAACAGAATGAAATTACTGCAAAAACCATGTAGCTGCTGTGTTCCTTTACCAGCGTCGTCTTCATCGTTCCCGTCTCGACGTCCCACAAGCGGATGGTGTGGTCCCAGGACGCGCTGCAAACTTCCTCGCTGTCGCACCACAGGACGGAGGACACGGCCTCGTTGTGTCCGGACAACGTCATCAAGGGAGTCTGAGACGGCAACAGAGATCGCAGGGTTATAAAAAGAAAAAAAAGGTGATCATCTTCAGGTTGGTGATACTCTGTTGTTGTTGTTGTTTTTGAACTCACCCTGGTCAGACCGAGCTGCTGCGTCTTCTGTTTCTTCCTTGGTCTGTCGGCGGCGACCTCCTCCACCTCGTCCGCCTCGTCCGTGGGTACTGACGGAAAACACGCAGTAGCCGCATGAACGCGTGCTTTTTTTTATATATATATATATATATATATCCGATAATGAGACCTTTTGGGGCACCTACCTGCTGACCAGATCTTCAACATTTTGTCCCAGGAACCACTGCAGAACTAAAAAAAAAAAAAAAAAAAAAAGGGGAAGCAACCTTGAGACGTGAATTCAAGCCCTTTTTATTTTATTTTTAATATATTTTCCAACCACTGGGTTTTTTTTCTACCTTCGAGCCGGTGGGGTCTGTGGAGACGGTGTCGACGCTCCCCGTGTGTCCCCGGCAGCAGTGTCTGGCCTTCACCTCGTTCCTCTCGGAGTTCCACTCCCACAGCAGCACCGATTGGTCCATAGAGGCAGTGAGGAGCAGAGAGGTGAGGCCGTCTGCAACATCCACACACACACGAGATTTAACGAAAAAGATTGTGATTATTATTATTTCCTCTCACTCTTTCGCACTCTCATATGTTGGGAGTTTTTCCTTCCTGCTGTTGGAGGTTCTACTTCCTGTTAAAAGTGAGTTTTTCCTTCCAGCTGTTGGAGGTCTTACTTCCTGTTAAAAGTGAGTTTTTCCTTCCTGCTGTTGGAGGTTTCACTTCCTGTTAAAAGTGAGTTTTCCCTTCCAGCTGTTGGAGGTCTTACTTCCTGTTAAAAGTGAGTTTTTCCTTCCAACTGTTGGAGGTTCTACTTCCTTTTAAAAGTGAGTTTTTCCTTCCTACTGTTGGAGGTTTTCCTTCCTGCTGTTGGAGGTTTTACTTCCTGTTTAAAGAGAGTTTTTCCTTCCTGTTAAAAGGTAGTTTTTCCTTCCTGCTGTTGGAGGTTTTACTTCCTGTTAAAAGGGAGTTTTTACTTTCTACTGTTGGAGGTTCTACTTCCTGTTAAAAGTGAGTTTTTCCTTCCAGCTGTTGGAGGTCTTACTTCCTGTTAAAAGAGAGTTTTTCACTTCCTGTTAAAAGTGAGTTTTCCCTTCCAGCTGTTGGAGGTTTTACTTCCTGTTAAAAGGGAGTTTTTACTTTCTACTGTTGGAGGTTCTACTTCCTGTTAAAAGTGAGTTTTTCCTTCCAGCTGTTGGAGGTCTTACTTCCTGTTAAAAGAGAGTTTTTACTTTCTACTGTTGGAGGTTTTACTTCCTGTTAAAGAGAGTTTTTCCTTGCTACTGTTGGAGGTTTTTCTCTCTTAAAGAGGAGTTTTTTTTCCCTCCTAGCTTTATGTGGGAATTGTTGGGTTTCTCTGTATAAATGCTGTAAAGTTCCGCTGTAAGGACTTTAAATGTGTTAAGTGCCATGAAATAACCTCTGTTGTGATTTGGCGCTATATAGATAAAACTGAATTTAATTCTTAAAAAAATCTTGTTTGCCGTTTGTGTCCCGCTCACCTCTCTTCACCCAGGCCACGTCTTTGACCACATCTGTGTGTCCGGCCACCGTCATCACCACTTTGCCCTCCGCCGACCAAATCCGGGCCGTCTTGTCGTACGACCCCGTGAGGATCCTGCAGAAAAATAAATAAATATTGACATCTCTATTTTCAGGGAAGTGTTCAGGGGTTCCTGTCGTATTAAAGCTATCAATAAAGTAATTTAGCTACTCATAATAAGTAAATGACAAGAAATACCAGTGGATTCGTCCATCAGAGAGCATCAGCAGGGTTGTTTATATTTAGCTGCGGGACTTCCTGCTTTCTTTATGATAAATGTTTGATTGTGTTACACGTCGGTGTAAAAGAAAAAAATGACGAAAGGAATGAGCGAAGAAAAAAGAACAGAAAAGGAAAAAGAGAGAACTGATGAATGTACGTGAATCTCAGCCGGATCAAGAAAACCACTATTTCCCTCACTTGGATGGTTTGTTCAGTGTTGCTATGATGACAAAACGGACATGAAAACGCAACACCAGCCAGAAAACTACAAACTCCGGTGACCGAATTTGCTCCTCGTGCAGCTCGTGAACCGAGCGTCCGACATCGGCTGCGTCTCACCACTCGGCGTCGGCGTCCACCGAGCTGATCCAGTCGTCGTGCATCATGCACTCCTGCGGCTCCGGTGCCGTGATCCGCTCCACGTACTCGATCTCCACCACTTCTTCCTGAAACGCACACACACGGGCAACGTTTGCACTCAATAAGTCCGGTTCCTTTCATCCGTCGGCCCCGTTTAGAAGTCGGCACGTTTTCCCGGTCGGACCGTACCGTTGATATTCCCTCCGTGTCCATGTGGGCGGACAGCGACGACCGCAGGAACTGACCCCGGACCAGGAAGTCGAAATCCACTTTGCCGTGAGATGCTGTGAAAACAAAAGAAGGTATGTACATGCCTATTCATGTTTTATATGTCTAATTATTTCACTAACTATCTATAACTGGATTTGGACTCCCTGCTGAATTCTTTTCTGTTCCCAAAAACACCAAATTTGATGCTCGAGTGAAATCACAACTGTTTGTCCTTCACCATCAACACTGTCTGTTTAATTTGATTTGATTTGTATATACTGTGCATTTTTTTTTTTTTTTTTATACTTTTTACTACCTCTATTTTTATTCTGTAATTTTTATGGCTTTTATATATATTTATTTTATTTTATTTTTACAGCCTAGATGCAAAATGGATTCTCAGTTTTAATTGAAAGTAGAAAGTATGAACAAAAATCACGTGACTTTTACCATGTTTAGCCTCCAGCAGCTTGTTGATGACGCCGCTGAGGTCCTGCACTTCGGACGCTGCTGGGATGGAGAACGGGACGTCATCTACGACGTACCTGCACACAAAAAAAAACAAAAAAACACACGCAAAACACGTCTTTAACAGATTAAATTAGTCCGTATAACTCGCGAGGGGGCACGTGAAGAAAGTACTACGTCATTACGTTGAAATTGTTAGCATTAGCTAGCTCCAAAAAAAAAAAAAAAAAAAAAGTCGTTTTATAGTTCAGTTATATCCCAGAAAAATAAACCGCTTACTTCTTGTTCTCCGTGAAGAACCGCGCCTGTAACTGCGACATTTCCTCAGCTGTGTGCGTGTTTCTCTTCCCAACCGCGGGCTTTCAGGGAACCTCAATAGAAAGCTGCCCGGCTGCTCCTCTTCATAACAGCTCTCGTGCGAGCCCGCGCCACGTGGTTCACGAGGGAAGCCGCTCGAGTCGCTCGCGCGGCTCGGTGCTCGACTCGTGACGCCTGTGTCGCCACGCCCCCTTTTTTCTGGGGCGAACCACGGCGACGGAGAGTCGGCGGAAGTTGAGACTTTTCCTCCAAACTTCTGCTTTAAACCAACCGGTTTAACCCAGCTTTTTTTATTTTATTTTATTTTTTTATTTTTTTTGGGGGGGGAGGGATTTTTACATTAACATGACTTTTTCTTTGTGAAAATGTATTAATAATAAAAATTTACGGCACACAGTAAAAACAATGTCCATAATGTGGAGTGTCCCATAACGTGAATTACAAGAACCCAAACCAAGAAGGCTTTTGGTTCACACTTCAGCTTCTACGACAAGACGAGAGAAGTTAAGAAAAGAAAAGAAAACATCATACCAGGACAAGAAATCCAGATATTTATCAAAAGTCTTAAAATCTTAATTTTTGGTACATTCAAACAATAAATGCCAAATAACATTTAAAAAGATGCGATCCGAGCCGCCAGAAGAACACCGCAAGAACTCCGGGCTTCGGAGAGGAGATCACTTTATACAGGTATTACACCTGTGGAAGAAGAAGAAAAAATAAAAAAACACATCTTCAACGGCGACAGATTTACAAAGATCTCGGATCTACACATTAAAAGTTGCGCAATACCTCCGTTCGCATGTAAAAACTCCTTTTCTGTTTCTCTAGGGACAATTTCTAAATGTTATTTGTCATTTTTTATGTTTGAATGTTCCAAAAATGATCAAGATATTTTAAGACTTTTGATAAATATCTGTATTTGGCTTTCTTGTCTTGACATAATGTTCTTGCCCTGATGAACGACTTTTTTTTAAAATGTGCTATGAGTTATGAAAGCCTTTTTGTTTTTTTTTATATCGTCACACCTCGAGTGCCTCGAATTTCTTCAACTCAAGCTTCTTATATATCCGTTAAATTAGATTTCATACCAAAGCTTGCCTCCTCTTCTCCTCTCCCCTCTTCTTCCTTCTCCTCTTTACATTACATTACATTATATTTCATTTATCTGACTCTTTTATCCAAAGACTTGCAATAAGTTCATTTCAACCATGAGGGTTCAAAACCAGAACAACAAGAATCAAGAAAATATAATTTCTTCCAGAAAGCCAAACTACAAAGTGCCATCAGTAAGTTCTATTTGAAGATACTAAAGTTCTGCTGTTCAAGGAGGAGGAGGAGGAGGAGGAGGAGGAGGAGGTGCAGGAGGAGAAGGAGGAGGTGTGTTTTTAGTTTGTGGAGGAAGATGTCCTGTCCTGATGTTGGTGGAGCTCATTCTACCATTTAGGAGCCAGGACAGAAAACAGTCGTGATTTAGTAGTGTTGAACTCAGTGAGCCGCCTCCTCTGTCTTGTCTCCTTTTGTCTTCTCCTCTTGTCTTGCCATCTCCTCTTGTCTTGTCTCCTCTTGCCGTCTCCTCTTGTCTTGTCTCCTCCTGTCTTCCCTCCTCTTGTCTTGTCTCCTCTTGCCTTCCTTCTTCTTGTCTTGCCACCTCCTCTTGCCATCTCCTCGTCTTGTCTCCTCTTGTCTTCTCCTCTTGTCTTGTCTCCTCTTGTATTCTCATCTTGTCTCCTCTTATCTTGTCGCCTCCTGTCCTCCCTCCTCTTGTCTTCTCCTGTCTTCCCTCCTCTTGTCTTGTCTCCTCCTGTCTTCCCTCCTCTCGTCTCCTCCTTGTCTTCTCTCCTCTTGTCTTCCCTCCTCTTGCCTCCTCGTCTCTCTCCTCCTCTCGTCCTCCCTCCTCTCCTCCTCCTGTTCTCCCTCCTCCTGTCTTCCCTCCTCTTGCCTTCTCGTCTTCTCTCCTCTTGTCTTCTCTCCTCTTGTCCTCCCTCCTCCTGTCCTCCCTCCTCTCCTCCTCCTGTTGAATTGTTGGGTTTCTCTGTATAAAGTTCTGCCATAAAGACTTTACCGTGTTAAAGTGCCATGAACTAACCTGTTGTGATTTAGGGATATAAAAATAAGATTTAATTTAATTAATTCTGTGGAGGACTCTGCTGAGGACATTCGAGACACGTTCTTACACGCAATCACAATTAGAAAACAAATCTTTATTGAATATTTTTTTTTAAATCTGATTTTTAATCATGTTCGTAGTCAAAATAAGATGGAGCTTTAATGGCGGGAGCCTAAAACGTGCTTTATATGCTGCTTCCTCTGATTTTAATGTTGAAGCTTCGTTAATGTGACTCTCGTCTCTGAAGCAGAAGTGAAGTATTTGGAACTCGAAAACACCGTTGCTAGGCAACGGCAACGTAGACGGCGTCCACGTTGCTGTTGCCTAGCAACGTGTTTTTGCCGCGTAACCCACCTCAGATGGCCCAGCATATTGCGCATGCGTCTTCCCATGCTGGAAACACGAGCTCACGACTTCCATTGTGGTTTAAAACTCCTATTGTGACGTAATTTCATGCAGTATTTTACTCATCATTTTTTTTTTTTTTATACCCATTCAGTGTAACACAAAGAAGACACACCATTACAGGGAAAAAAAAGAAAACGTTTATTCAACCATTCATCAAGTAAAAGTGGGGAAATCTGATCCGAGCTCGTAGCGCTGATTTTCATACTGTCGAACTAACACGGTAGATTACAAACGTAAACATCTTTTTTTTTTTTTTTTTTAACTTTAATAACTGGAGAAAAATGTCCCCTCTCAGTGATTAAAGAGCGAAACAATAATGTTGTATTTGACGTGAACTCCATTTATAATGTCCAGGAACTCAACACTGTACGGTCTTTTGGAGGATAAAAAATTATGACAAAAACAAACGGAAAAAAAATAAAAATATATATACACGCTGCGTCTTCCTCATTCGTCGTCTTCCTCCTCTTTCACCTTCTTTTTCTTCTTCTTCTTCTTTGTCGACTGGAGACAAAAGGACGAGCAGTTAGAAGGAGAAGGAAAAAAAAAACACCTCGAACGTTTTAATAAATCATCTTTAAAACTTTCAAGTCTTACTTCAGCTGCCGGCATCTCTTCCACCGTCGGCTCCTCTGGCTCCGCCTCCGCAGATTTGTCCTTCTTTTTCTTCTTCTTTTTCGGCGTTTCCTCGGTTGCTTCTTCTTCTAAAAAAACAACAACAGATTCTACTTGAGCATCATTGACATTTTAGGACATAATAATAACAAAAGTGGACTCCAGATTTAACCCACCTTCTGTCACCGGCTCCTTTTTGGCCTTTTTGGATTTGACCGCCGGTGTTGCGCTTCCTCCTGCAGCCTGCTCCTCCTCCACCTCCTCGAACTTCCTCTTCTTGGAGGTGGAGGGAATCGTAGAGTCGCCGGACGGGTCGTAGATTCGCACTTCACTGCGATCGGACAAAAAAAACGAAAAGAAAGACGTGAGCACTCGACATGTTTTCAGGTTCACCGGTGGGATACGAATGTCGGGAAAGGTGCCGCGTCATCACCTCTTGTGCTGGTACTTGTCGGCCTTCGCCATCGCTTTGCCGGTTCCGCTGATTCGTCGGATCTGAAACGGGGAAAAAAAAAAACAGACAAAACGTAAACACGTGCTCATTACGCGTCGTTTTTTGTTTTTTTTTTGGGGGGGGGCGATAATCTTGATGATATGACAAAAATACTTTCAATTCAATTTGATTGAAATTATTCAAATATTCGTGACTCATCCCCTAAAAGTGATGTCGGCCTAAAATAGCATTTCACTGTATTTCATTTCATAGCACCGAGCTGCATATATGAATTATTTTGTGTCTATAGTTTGTGCATATAATTCAGTGGTCTTACTTTTGCCCAAAAGAAAAGCTATTTATCCATCTTATTTGATCATATACGTATTTATAATTATTTCTTATTGTGGTGCACTTTTTTTTTTTTTTTTTTTTTGGTGTGATGACTACGTTTGCTGCGGGATTAATAAAGTCTAAAGATTTGTTAAAAAAACAACAACAACCAAGTTGCACTTACTCCCTTGTCCTCCAGTTGGCGCAGTCGGACCTCCAGCTTGGCTCGGTTCTCGATGCCCATCTCGGCGTTGGTGTCCTCTCCGAGGGCGTCGTAGCGGATCGCCAGCGCCGATTTAGCCGCCAGCATCCTGGAGATCTGCGCAACGAAACCAACTCTTTTTTTTAGACTCGGGAGGGTGTGTGTGTGTGTGTGTGTGTGTGTGTGTGTGTGTGTGTGTGTGTGTCCTCGGCGCCTCACCTTGCCCTTGTTCTTGGCGGTGGTCTGGCCCACCAGGGAGGCGTGGTAGATGAGGCCGTACTTGGGCGTGTCCTTGTGGGTCTTCAGCGCTCGGAACAGCGCCTTCTCGGCGCCGAGGATCTGCACCGTGGACGCCGGGTGCTTCGCCAGATTCAGGAGGGAACCTCCACGAGGGAACACAATTACAAATGAGTAAATCAGACAAGATAGTCCCTCCTGCGACGGCGCGCCGAGGCTTCCTGCTGCGGCTCAGATGAGGTAGTGACTTAAAAATACCGTCACGTGTTCAGGAAAAGCGACAGATTGTCTTCATCATCATCGCCGCTCTCTCACACACACACACACACACACACACACACACTCCTCTCTCTGCGACTTCTTACCGGCGTGCGAGATGAGCCGGGCGCCGACGAGCTCGCCCACCATCACCGTCAGGTTGGGCGCGATCGCCATCATCCGGTTCTTCAGGTAGTCGTAGAGCTGCGTGCGGTACTCCGAGATCTCGATCACCTGCCGGGAGGAGGAAAGGGAAAAAAAAAAAAAAAAAAAAAAGGATTTGTGTTTTAGGCCGGGTCACTTCCTGGACGTCACTTCCTGGAAGTCGCGTGACGGTTCAGATGAGGTAGTGACTTAAAAACTCCCACACGGTCTGTTTTCAGGACGAAAGACGACTGGCGTCATCATCATCACCACCGTCGACGCCGAGCTCGGCTCGCGGGCGACGTTAAGGTCGTTACCTGGTCGCAGAGGTGGCCGATGTTGCCGATGTCCTGCTCCGACACCTCGGTTCCCATGGAGATCTCGGCCGCCAGCTTGACCTCGGCCTCGATTTCCTCGGGGAGGACGTCCGACAGGTCCGAGCCGGCCACGTTGGTGCGGTCGCCTGCGGGGAAACACGGCGAGGGGTGGGGGGGGAGGGGTGTTAGCAATTAGCTACCGTTTATATGCACTAATAATAAAGCAGGTTTGTAACGGAGTTTTTTAAAAGAACCGGTCCACTGATTTCACAGCCCGTCACTCCCGGCCTCAGTTTACAATTACAGTCTGGTATTAAGTCTCGAGTTAAAAGGGCGGACCAATCGGCGAGCAGCGTCGGTGGCTAACCGCGCTTGTCCCCGCCCCCTCGCTTCACTGTGATTGGACGTCAACGACGGGGAGGAGGTTTCTCCGTACCTATTTTGCGGACCGTCTTGCAGTACACCAGGTTGTCCGTGACGACCTTCCCGAGCTCGGGGAAGTGCCAGCCGTACCACTCTCGGCAGCGCATGATGTAGTTGTTGAGCTCCTTGTCCAGGTCGTCCAGGAGCGCTGAAGGAGAGAAGGCGCTCAAAGTCAAGAACAAAACCGCAATTGTGAACGTTTGATAGCCGAAACTCATCAAACTACAATTCAGCGTTTGGATTTAGGTGCATGTATTTTAGGTTGTCCCCCATAAAAGGGTGTTTTTCAATTAAAAGTATGCAAGTAAACATCTTTTTTTTTTTCTTTTTTTTTTTTTTACCATTATTACCATGTCAGTGTGTAAAATTTCTAAAATTAGATCTGGTAAATTTAGTTCATTCTGATGGTCTCACACTCGCTTCACATTCATTTAGTTTAGGAGGCCCCTTTAAAACTGGCAGGGAAACCCCGACTAGAACCTTTTACTCAATAATATAGTGTGTGTGTGTGTGTGTGTGTGGGGGGGGGGGGGGGGGACAAGGAAACACTTACAGATGGCCTGAACGATCATGGTGTCCACTTTGTCCGGACTGAACTTCAGCTTGTAGCGCGACAAACTGGAAACGATAAAAAAAACAAAAAAACAACACTCGTGAGTTATTTGTTTAACTACTTTAAATCCTAAATAATAAAATAAAATGACGCCTCAGCGGTAGTTACGAATGCTGAAGGAGAAATTGATACGGACATTTTTTTTCAGACAGCAAATGTAATCACAAGTAGCATTTCTTGTCCTATTTTTCTTCTCTCTCTTTTTTTTTTTTAAAATATCTCTGTTGGTACCGGACCTGTGGGCCAACCCCAGAGACATGGCGCTCATCTCCCGGGCAGGGAGTCCCGTGATGAGGCTCTCCATCTGGCTGCGGATGCATCGCATCAGCTCGGCCACGGCGGGGCTGTGGACGCACTGCAGGTCCAGCTTTTCCTGGGAAAGAAACAAAATTAGAAACTGCTCTTACAGTTCCCGCTCCGTTTACTGAATTATAAATGCCGGATTCACGTACTTTGATAACTCCGCCCAGTTTGGCGTCGCTGATGGCCAGCTGCTCGTGCGCTTCCTTGGCGACGACTTTCTTCAGCGCTTTCTTCAAACTCTTGCCGATCTTCCCCTCGGTGAGGGCGGTGGCGGCTGGAGAGAGGTTGAGGTGAGGAACACTGAATTAAATACACAAATAAAAACGCGGCAAACTAAACACGCCTGAAGAACGAAGACATTTTTGATCCTTTCAATTATCTTTTTATTATTATTTGCAACCTAAAGAATTTAAGGGGGTCTCAGTGGTGGCGATGCCTACTGCTGAAATCAGGCACAGGAATGCATCTGCTCTTTGCTTTAGTCAGCAATAAACATGGAGGAGAAGCAGCGTTTAGTTTTTATGCTCCGCATATCTGGAACAAAGTCACAGAAAACACTTTGTAATGTTTTGATCACAGTTTGTAATGTTTTAAAGCAAAGCTGGTCATGTTTTCATCGCTATTTAAATGTTATTAAATGTTCTTTTGCCTCCATGTTTTGATGCTTTTAACAGTTTTACATGAAGCCATTTGAATTGCCTTGTTGAAATGTGTTGTACAAAAACTTGCCAGACCGCAGGCAGGTGTGTGTGTGTGTGTGTGTGTGTGTGTGTGTGTGTGTGTTAGCTGCACAAAGAGAAACACGTCATTTACCTGCTAAGGCCTCTGTGGTGTCCTGGAACTTCTCAAAGTGCTTCAACTTCACACTGGTAAAAGTCCAAAACACATAGTGACGTCACATATCATCCATTTGGAGAAAAAAAAAAAAACATATATATATATATATATATATATAAATATATACACATCAACTGGCTGATCTGTAATAAAACTTACACTTTGTTGGCTTTTTCAGGAGTTTCAAACTCCTTGTACAGGCTGTCCACCTGCTGCAGTTTGGATTCATCGAGAACCTGCAACGACACAGAAGATGAAAGAAAGAGGTCTTGAACGCAGCACCGACGGCACGAGGCGCGTCGGAGGAGTCTCGCGGACTCTTTCTGTCTGTCGATACAAACGAGGAAGTCCGCTTCGTGGTTAATTAACGTTTTTATTAACAAATGAACGTGTTGCTGAAATATGATCATCGCTCTTGCTTCTTGAAGCACCAGAAGACACGTGAACGGAGGGAACGCGAGAGCCAAGCTAGCTCCACGTGGTTACGAGGCCCGTCAGACGACCAGCTTACCGTCCGCTCGCGCATCAGCAAAGACGCTCGCGCGCGAACTGAGGAGCTTTCGTCTGCATGGTCACGCGCTGCAGTGCGAATGAAAAGGCTTTTTATTTTATTTTTATTTTGTATTTAAATGTTTTCCCCCCACGAGCTGTAACGTTACTTACAAATGAACCGTTGAACTGTCGGTAACTAGCTCCGCGGCTAACTCGACGAGCCCTGAGCAAAAACGTCCATTTTTTTTTTTGAACTGACAATCAAAACAAGAGTCGGTTACTTACTTTGAAAATCGCATATCCAGCGGCGGTCTCAAATAACACGAGCATTTTGGCAGCGGCTCTGTTATGTTCCGTTTATTTCGAGGTGCTCCTCTCGGGACGAGAGTCTCCACGTTCCGCCGCTGGTCCCCGCTCTGCAGCACGCGGTGGCACGCGCATGCGCACTAAGGAAACTAATGGGTTGCCAGGTACAGCTCAACGGGCGATATCCCCCAGTTTCTGCTTCTTGTTCTTCTTGTTCTTTTGCGTGTAATGGCGGACGGCATCCGGCGAAAGGTACATTACCGCCACCTGGTGTATAGGCGATACTTAGCCCTTTATAATTAAATTAAATTAAATTAAATTAAATTAAATTAAATTAAATTAAATTAAATTAAATTAAATTAAATTAAATTAAATTAAATTAAATTACATTACATTACATTACATTAAATTACATTAAAAATATTAATATACAATTAATAAAATTATAACAAAATAGATAAATACACAAAAAAAAGAAATAAATACATAATAAAGGTTGTACCAATTCAGTGAACTAAATTCTTTTACTCAACCCTGTTTCTTTCAAATATTGAAACACACTCTCTGCCCCTAATGTTAATGCATCTTTTAGTTTCACCCACTATTTATTACTTTTTGCTCTTTCGGTCGATTTTCAACGCATTGCGGGTATATTTACTGTAGTTTTTCAACGGCGTAAATATCGTCTTAGTGTTGTATGAATAAAGTTTAACACTGTAAAGACATTAAACAACGTCCTTCACCCCCTGCTGCCCTGTTGCCCCCCCCCCCCTCACCCTCTGTCCCAATGGTCTCTTCACCTGCACTTCAGATCTGTGAAGAAGATGAAGAAGAGAGAAGATCAAGGAAAGCACCAGGGCCAGACGGCGGGTAATAAGCAGATCTTCAACAAATCCCTGCAGCAGTGTGAAGTCTCCCTCCTGCTTCGAACGCTCCACAATCATCCCGGTTCCCCAGAAAACCTCCATCACCAGACCAAATGACTGCAGACCCGTCGCCCTGATGTCTGTAGTAGTGAAGTCCTTTGAACGACTGGTACACCTGAAGGACACTGCAGGCCCCCCTGCTGGACCCCCCTGCAGTTTGCCTACAGGGCAAACAGGTCGGTGGATGATGCAATCAACACTGTGGAGATGACAGTGGAAAGTTCTCCTCTGTCCCTGCAGCAGGTGGAGAGGGTGGTCAGGATTATCCAATATGGATAATAGTTTGTTCAGCGTCCTCCTCTCCACCATCTTTTCCAGGCTGTTCAGTTTGCAGCCAATGATGGAGCCGGCCTTCTTAACCAGTTTGTTAAGTCTGTTGGTGTCGCCGGCTCCAATGCTGCCCCCCCACCCCCTCCCGCAGACTACTAGAAGTACAGTTCACTGGCCACAACAGACTGGTAGAACATCTCCAACATCTCGCTGCACACATTGAAGGATCGAAGTTTCCTCAAGAAAAAGAGTCGACTCATCACCTTCTTGTAGACAGCGTTGATGTTGGTCTTCCAGTTCAGTCTGTTGTCATGGAGACACCAGGTACTTGTACTCCTCAACCATGTCCACCTCCTCTCCCAGAACTCTCAGCGGTTGTGGAGCCGTCGTCTTCCTCCTGAAGTCGACCACCATCTCTCTGGTCTTGGCCACGTTCAGGAGCAGGTGATTCCTTCCCGCCCACTCCACAAAGTCCTCCACTACTGCCCTGTACTCCTCCTCCCGTCCATCCCTTATACATCCGACCACTGCAGAGTCATCAGAGAACTTCTGCAGATGGCAGGACTCTGAGTTGTTCTGGAAGTCAGTTGTGTATAAGGTGAACAGGAAGGAGACAGAACAGTTCCCTGAGGAGCTCCAGTACCACTGACCACCGTATCAGACAGCACACTGCCCAGACAGACAAACTGTGGTCTGTCTGTCTGTCTGTCTGTCTGTCTGTCTGTCTGTCTGTCTATCTATCTATCTATCTATCTATCTATCTATCTATCTATCTATCTATCTATCTATCTATCTATCTATCTATCTATCTATCTATCTATCTATCCTCAACAACACCGTGTCCACTGTGGAAACCTTCAGGTTTCTGGGATCCACAATCTCCCAGGACCTTAAGTGGGAGTCCAACATCAACTCCATCATCAAGAAGGCCCAGCAGACAATGAGGAAGCTCAACCTACCCCAGGAGCTGCTGATCCACTTCTATTCAGCCATAATCCAGTCTGTTCTCTGCACCTCCATCACTGTCTGGTTCGGATCGGCCACCGAACAGAAACAGGATACAACGGACTGTCAGGACTGCAGAGAAAATCAACGGTGCCGACCTGCCCTCCGTTCAGGACTTATACACATCTAGAGTCAGGAAACCGGACAGGTAGCATCTCTGCAGATCCATCCCACCCTGGACACCCTCTGTTTCAGCTCCTCCCCTCTAGGACAAGCTACAGAGCACTTGGACGTTTTGCACTAGGCCCAACCGCATCAGCACCATTTGCACGAGGTGCAATTGCGCCATTGTGTAGGTGTATATATTAATTTATATGCTGTATATGTTTATTTATGTTTAAATGTCAATTTATGTCTGTCTGCTTTTGTTTTTTGCTCGCTGAGAGTGAGGCTAAGTCAAATTCCTTGTATGTGTAAACATAACTGGCCAATAAAGCTGATTCTGATTCTAAAAATAGGATTAATTTCTTAAAAAAAAAAAAAAAAAAAATCACTAAACCAAACCAATGTAGGTGTCTTAAACCCACGTGATATACACCAAATATATATATAAAGACTTCATATAGTATTTATGTTTGTACTTATTCGCAGTGACATTCTTCACACGAGTGGACAGTAAATTGCAAATAGCGCTTTTTCACCCAACATGGCAACCCGAAAGAAGCTTCATATCAAAATATCGCGAGAAGTGGTGGCAAAGGTGCCGCAAAGTAACACAGTTTATAAAATGACAACTAAGAATAAATTACAGGTAAGTATATCGTGTACAGTTTAAAAAAAACGATAATAAATGTATTAAATTATACACGGTCAATACATTTACATTTATTGGCTGTAATTTGTGTTTCCTGCTTCTCCCGGAAGTGACGCTGTGCGTGAACGGGAGCAAAACATGCGCATGTGAGAGCTGCGTGGTTCTGCCGAGACGGGGAAAGTTTTACGTCAAACTAGTTTGTAACTAACGTGAGGAAAAAGACTTCAAGCATGAACGAACCGGGTCACTATCCTCCGCCGGACTTCGACTGTACCCGCCGGAACTCCTTCCAGCCGCGACCCAGCAGCTTCCACGCCGGCATGTGGAGCTGGAGCGAGCCGCCCTCCGAGCCCGGCCGGGGCCACGGCGGCGATGCGGGCTGGTATCGCGGGGCAGCGGCGGGGCCCGGGTACGGTCCCCCGCCGGGTCGTGGAAACTACGGATCTAAACGTCCACACAGTGAGTAGCATAGTGTAGTGTCTCCCGTCGATGTTGTTATTGTCGCCTTAAAATGACTGATATCTGCAATAAAAAAAACATAGACGCATCGATTTGATCATATTACGAATTATTTTTCCTTTAGATAATTAACAGCTTCAAACATCGCAGTGGAACTATATTAAAAAGACCCTTTCATCTGTAAGTCCCCTGTAAGGTCCAAAAAAAAAAGAAGCTTTATCCTACTACATTTCCCACAATGCATCATTCTGTGGCCGTCCCTGATTGGTTAAATTGCTTCACAGCTGCAGTTTGTAACGCAGCTTTCCTGCTAAAAGCAAAGAGGGTAAAATGCATCCCGTGACATCATCATGACATCATCAGAGTTCTGTGACCACAGACCGTTTATAAAAGTGGACGCAGCTTCCGGGTCTGAACAATGAGGCCTTAGGCTGCAATACCACCGAGTGCCACCAGAGGTTGGCTCCGAAAAACCTCCATAGACTCCCATTAAATTAGTCTTATAACATTCTCAGTCAATAAAAATTCTCCACGAGTTATCTCGGTGTTGTTAGCTAAAGTCACTCCTTCTTCTTAGTTTTCTGGAGGTCCATCTGAAAATAATCCCTCATTCATTAGAAAAGAAGATTCAAGAAGACCTGTTTTTGGGGGCGTGTCTGTTTGATTGACAGGCCTGTGGTGCAGTCAGGTTACGGCTATCGGTGGGGGGGGACGGAGTATCGTCGGGTTTCCAATCAGATCGAGTCACTAGCTCCTCCCCCCCAGCTCGCCCAAATATGGTCACTTCCTGCTCGGGACTGGCAATAATGGGCCGAGCAGAACCAGCTTTGTTGCACAAAAATCAGCGGCGTGCTCCTTTTACTAGTCAGACATTAAAATCTTAACGTCGTACCTCTTAACTTCTGCGTCGTGTTCAGGTCAAAACTTCGGTCGTGATCGGCATCAAGGTGGACATCCAGGCGGGAGACAGAACTACGGACCCCCCAACCATCACGGCAAAAAGGTGACCAGCCATAAGAGTCTTTCATTCTGTTAATGTTGAGAAAGATTCACAGCTCCGTGGTGAACCGACGTGTTTCCAACCCGCAGCAGAAAATCAAGAAAGAGCCGGAGTTTTCTCATTTCTGTGACACGTGCGACCGAGGCTTCAAAAACCAGGAGAAGTACGACGAGCACATTTCGCAGCACGTCGAGGTACTTCACCCAGATTCGACTTAAAGTCTATTACGTTTTACTTTTAAGGTTGTTTAAATGTCTTTGGGTTTTTGCCGACTCCTTCCTTCAGTGTTCGGTGCCGACCTGCGGCTTCACGGCGCACGAAAAAATAGTCGCCATCCACTGGAAAAACGTGAGTTTGAAAACTTAACGGGAGCTTTTAAGATCGTAAAGTGTTGGGACTTTGACGGACGTCGAATGTTTTGTCCCCCCCCCCCCCCGACCGTAGAGCCACGCGCCCGGGGCGAAAAGAATCAAGCTGGACACGCCGGAGGAGATCACGAAGTGGAGAGAGGAGAGGCGCAAGTTAGTGTTTCGCAGAAGGAGTTTAGAAAGTGTGACAGCCGCGCAAAAAAAACATTTTCCTTAAATTAAAAAGACGTCAAATAATCCAACTGGAGATCGTTGAAAGGTAAATGTCATTTATGTGACACGACGCGACAGGATTTTAGCATTTTTGTTTATTATTTTTTCCCCCCGGTGTTGCACTTTTCAGACGGTCCCTGCTGGCACAATGTAATTTTCGGAGTTATAAAATATTCTCTCCTGATTATGACATCCAGATGTTTTTATTATGAGAAAAGATCTCATAATTGCCATTATTATTGTTATTATTATTCTGGCTTAGTGTCATGTCACATAAGTCACATTTACTTTTCAATGTTCTCCAGTTGGTTTATTTTACATCTTTTTAATTTAGGAAAATATGATTGTGCCTGAATTTTTATGGGGAAAAATATCCAATAACTTCTGTCTCTTTCCATGTTATGTCTCCATCTAACAATAATCTCCTGCTGGTTCTGTACTACGACAAGTCTTGGTTTTATAAATATAGACCTTTGCATAATTTTGAGGAATTTTTATTGGGCAATATTCATCAATAATCACTTGTCGGTTCTACTGCAACTCTTAGCTTATGAATACGGAGGCTTTTTTTTCCAATTTTTTTTTTAATCTTTACCCTGAATAAAATATTATTTAACAGTTTTTGCAGTTTCTTTTTGGGGTTGCACTTTTGTAACGGTCCCTTCCAAGATATTAAATTTTTTCATAAACATATGTGACCAGCAACACGTAATTATCGCTTTTTTTCCCTTTTTTTTTTTCTTCCGTATTCGCAGAAACTATCCGACGCTTCAGAATATCGAGAGGAAGAGAAAAGTCGTGGAGGTGCGGGAGGAGACGGGAGGCGTTTTGGAAACCGCTCAGTTCGGGTAAACGTATAAATCTGATGGATGAATTGGGTGTTCTGCTCAACAGTTAAACAATGTGCCCTGTCGAAATCCGACCACGACAACTTGTTTCTTTCTTTTTAGGCGAATGAGAGGACGGGGACGCGGTCGAGGTCGTGGGTGGAGCAACAGAGGTTTCCAAGGGCAACCGCCGCGGTGTCATCCGCCACCGGACGGCGGTGCCACGGAGAGACTCAAACCCTCAAACCAGCCGTGCAGCGACGGAGACCCGCTGGGAGCTCTGGCCAGCAACGAGCACGGTCAGCCAATCAGTAGTTATTAAAGCAGTTCAAACACGTCATCGTATTTTTAATACGTCTGCTCTTTTATCCCATTTTTTTGGTGCTTTTTTTTTTTTTTAAACTATAAAATCAATCCAATCTCCCTCTGCTTTGATTGGCTGTTTAACGCTGCAGGAAACAGTCACGGCACCCCCGGACTCCGCCAAAATAAAATAATCAAATTTCACATTTCTGTGACAAAAATCTGGGAATTGAACGTGTTTAAAACTTGCGATTGATATTCGTTGGATGTGTTTTCAATTCAATTTTATTCATATAGCGCCGAATCACTACACAGGTTATTTTATGGCACTTTAACGCAGTGAAGTCCTCACAGCAGAACTTTACATTATTATACAGAGAAATTCAAAAACTCCCTTTTAACAGGAAGAAAAACCTCCCAACAGGAGCAGGCTCAGAGGTGGGCGGAGTTTGTAATCTAGTTTCTCCTTTTGCTCCCAGATTCGGACCGGGAGGAGGAAGTGGCGGCGCCCGAGTCCAGGACCGGCGGCGGCGGGCTGGTTGTGGCCCCGAAGCAGATGAGCTCGGCTCTGGGGTCGCTGCTGTCTAACTACGGCTCCACGAGTGACAGCGACGAGCAACCGGAGGGTGAGTCTACCGCCCTCGTCTGCTACACAAAAGGTCGAGGAAAAAAAAAAAAACGAGGAGGCAGAAAAGCCCAGAAAATGTTTGAAAAAAATTGTTAAAAAGCAAAAAAAAAAAAAAAACGGTCTAATTGTTGTAAACGACCGGCAGCTGAAAACATGTTCAAGCATCAGATGAAATTAGAGCTGCAGGTTGAAATATATATATATGGGAAAAAAAAAAAAATATATATATATATATATATATGAAAAAAAAAAATATATATATATATATATTTTTTCACTGATCTGGCCAACATTCAAATATTATTACCCACCACTATTTACTTGACCAATAAAACTGATTCTGATTTTAAAAGGCGATTTTCCACACACACTTTTTCCCCATTTATCATCCTGTCATTATGTCACCGAAATGATCCTGGAATATTATTCTTTTTCAAAATAGTGGGGAAATGATATTTTATGTAAATGGAGAACATCCAGGTAATGGAAAATATCTGAAATAGAGGTGGAAAAAGTTGAAGAAAAACCCCACAAATAATCCTTTTTATTCCTCCAGTTGACTTAATTTAACCCAAGAAAAGCACCGTTATAATTGGATCTCTTTGTTTATATCATAACTTCTTTTCCGTAGTGTTTCTATGAACATGTTTTCCTTGTTGTTTTAGTGACGCCCATCCAGAGAGCCGAAGAGTTGGTGCGGGAAAACCGAACCCTCCCAAACGGAACGACGCCGAGCTGCCAGGACGGAGGAGCCTTCAGAGGCGAGGAGACTCGAGAAGACCGAGTCCAACAGCCGCACTCTGGCTTTCACGGGCCGAACAGAGGAAGAGGAAGAGGAAGAGGGCGAGGAAGAGGAGGAAGAGGAGGCAGGGGAGGAAGACGCCAAGACACACAGCAGAAACAACGCACCACTTTACTAGCGATGGTGCGGCGTCATCTGACATTATTCAGGCATATTATATAACGTGTGTGTATATATATATATATATATATATATATATATATATATATATATATATATATATATTATATATAACTTTTCCTCAAAGTTCTAAATATTTTCATTCATCTTCTGTTATTATTTCTGTCACGTTGTTTTTCAGTTGCTGGCTCCAGATATCCGCCACGAGAGGAACGTCCTCCTGCAGTGCGTGCGCTACGTAGTCCGGAGTCGCTTCTTCGGGCTGGAGAGCCAAACGCAGAACCGGGACGGGACTAAGGGCGACGGCGCGGTCGCCGTGACAACCGGAGAGCGTGACTCGAGGCGGGAAGAGCCAGCGGTCCCAGAAGTCGTCGGCAGTCTCGAGGGTTTAAAAGAAAGCGAAGATGTTGCGGTTGACCGAGTGAGCTCAGG
Source organism: Brachyistius frenatus (assembly GCF_029030835.1). NCBI lineage: Eukaryota > Metazoa > Chordata > Actinopteri > Embiotocidae > Brachyistius > Brachyistius frenatus. The sequence goes on from NW_027210922.1 coordinate 253,746, forward strand.
ACAATCTCGTGATGTGAAATGTCCTGTAAGCGCTCGCCACACTGCAGCGGATTTCATCCAAAATACCCAAAACTCAACTGCCAGAGACTCTCAGAGCGATAACTGGACAACCACAGATAAAATCTCACCCGCCTCTAATATGTACGATGATGAAATGTGGGAAAATCCTGCTGCTGTTTAGTGAAACCCGTGGAAATTGCTTCGGGAGGAAATATTATTTTGTACTAAAACATAAAACTCAATCATTATATAATTTTTTTTTTTTTTTTTATCAAAAAGGACTTTTTTTTTTTTTTTTTTTTTATATATGTGGACAAATAATGTACTGAACAATTAAAATCTTGTTTTCTTGTAAAATAAAACAACTATATTGACAATTGAATATTTGTACATGTTTCATAATTTAATAAGGTTGAACTATGCCATTTTTTGTGTGTGTTTCGGCAGGTATATAAACCATTATATATATTACTAAAACTGCAATAACATCCTATTAGATACCAGGTGAGCTGTTAGATTGATTTATATATCGGGGCAGCGGATTTGGACTCCTCCATTTTGAAACAAGGAACGGAGCTAAGTACAGAAATTGCTCGTCAGGAAAGGAAATACGTCTTTTTTGAACAATAACGACAGCCTGGCTTGTTATTTATTTAATGTTATTTAAAGTGTACAATTCAACTGAAATAAACAAGAAAAAAAACGGTTTGGAGGACGGCGGCAGCCCTGTAGCTGCGTCCACCGGGCCGCCCCGGGGTGGTAAAACGAGTGCGTGTGTTGGGGACTCGTCGCCCCTGGATACCACCCGAGTGCTTAGCAACGGTTAAAGTTGACTGTCGGTATGCGACGGAAGAAGTGCGCGATGAACGCGTTTTAAAAGCACGTTTGAAAGAAGAAGGAGACACTCGTGGTATTTTACCGTCGTTATTTAAACTTGTATTTAAACGAGCTGTTGTTGTTTTTTTTTGTTTTTTTATATCATGGCCGGAAGTTGTGTCCGCGTTGACCCTCCGTGCGTGGAGTTCAGAGAGGTGACAGTCGGACGTGTTTACAAGATGCCGGTCACGGCGACGAACGTTGGCAAAACGTTAAAGAGGATATTTATTGAAAAGCCTGCGTCGAAGGTAACGTATGAACTACGAGCTTCAAAAAAAAAAAATAAAAACCCGTGTTCAGTTTATAACGACAATTTAGCTTCGTGGTGAAGAAATTGTTAATAAAGCGAGACGAGATGACGCAGAAATAAGTGGAAGCTCGCGAGCTGTTTCTGTTGGACTCGTCATATTAATCACATCTTAGAAGATAATGATCAAAACAACTGTCTTAAGCTTAAGAATAGAAAACAAAGTTAAGTTAAAAATGACAATTTAGCTTCATTACTTGTTAAGAAATTGTTAATAAGTGAGGCACGAGGACGCGGGAAATTAGCATAAATATGCTAACTGCGAGCTAACGACCCCGAAACCTTTTTCGGTTCGACTTGACTGGTGATGTTACAAAAAACAAAAATATAATTACGGCATATTTGTGTTTTGCTCCCATTTTTAATGAGGTAAAGGAAAAGACCGAAGACATTTTTGATGTTTTGTGCACGTGTGTCTTGGCAAGGTCATAATAAAGACAGGAACGACTTCAAGCAATGAAATAGGGGAGCGAAAACAAAAGTCTATCTATTTATCTGTCCTTCCTTCCTTCCTTCCTTCCTTCCTTCCTTCTTTCCTTCCTTCCTTTGTGTCGAGATGTAACGCAACAGTAATTTATGAAAGCGGCCCAACAATACAGTTGTTTTTGCCCCTTTTGCTCTATAAATACACTTAATCCCTGTCTGTTCCTGCAGTTGTTCAAGTTCACAGCATCCAGCCCGGGTGTGGAGGTGGCTCCTGGTCTGTCTGCAGGCGGCCTGTTGGAGTTCACTCCCAAAGAGGAGGGGGAGACCAGAGGCTGTCTCCTGATTCATATCGACGACGTGGAGATCATAAAAATCCCGCTGCTCGGGTGAGCGTCGCCAGACACGTGACGTGACAATTACCGCAAATATTTAGGTCTTTGTGATTCATGCGCACGTCTCCGCAAACACACGATCAATGCTGTGTCTTCTGCTCTAGGTTTCCCAGGGCTTGTTCCCTCGTCACGGACTCGGTGCTGGACTTCGGCTGTGTCATGGCCAGCAGCGAGGTGATCAGCAAACGTCATCCTGTCATCAATAAAGGATCAGTGGCAGGTAAATCAAGCAGTCTTTTTGGGGGTGGGTGATAATTGATCTAAAACATACAGTCTATGACAATGCATATGCACTTGTGTGTGTGTGTGTGTTCATTGAAGGGATGTTCCAAGTGCAGTACAGAGGAGACACCTCAGTCAGCCTCTCACCCTCCAGTGGAGTCGTCGCAGCTGGCACCACCCAGTGGCTGAAAGTGGAACTGCGCACAGACAGACCCAGGCTCATTGACGAGAAGGTCATGTACGTCAAACCTTTAAAGTCACGAGAACTGTGAACGAATATTGAAGGGGAGTAAACACTAAATGTAAAGTCAGATATTTTCTGGAAGGCAGATTTAATGTCAGGAAGAAAATATTGGAACTGCATCATCACACACTGGGGAATTTTCTCCCTGTAAAATGTACAACTCACTCTGGAAAATTAATCGTTTTAATTTGGTTGTTTACAGGTTTCGAGTAGCAATTCTGTACTTCCTTCTTCGTCTGTTTCAGGGTGAAGGTCCAGAACAGTTCTAGTGTCGTTTTCAGAATCAGAGCCAAGGTGGTGGACGAGCGCCTTGAGCTCTTTGACCCGCAGGTAGATCTCCAAAAGCAAACCCAGTCATAATACACCATATGCGATATTTAACAGTGTTCATGTAGACGTTCCTGTGTCTTAAAAAAAAAAGAAGCAAATTTTTCGTGTCATTTTCACAGGGAACTCCGCTGTCCTGCCTGCGGTTTGGACCCATCTACTTCAGGACATCGTGTGTGAAGAACGTGGTTCTGAGAAACAACTCACCCCGGCAGTGCGACTGGGTCTGCCTGCTCCAGGACACGGCCGCCGGGACCGAGGTGGTGAGTGAGTCCCTTAGAAAGGATGTAGCTGCCCATCTGACCGGAGATCTTAAAAAAACAACAACAAGGCACTGACTGTTGATGGCTTTGCAGGGAACAGACCTCCAGAGGAGCACAGACGCCGCCCTGGTGGCGAGAATGCAGATGTGCAGCCCGGCCACCCAGGACGTCTCTCAGGTCTTAGTGTGTGTGCCTAAACAGGGTCGACTGGGTCCCTATGACAAAACCACTCTCGCAGTACGCTTCAGCCCCGTCTGCAGGAGGTATGTCAGCGTTTTAATGTGGAAAAACAATGAAAGCACACTTTAGGGTTTCATTTCAAAGAGTATAAGGCACCAAGGAGTCTCAACATTGATAATACAATACATGTAATGTAGAAAATACCAAGGTAGTAGTGTTATATAACATTGTTTTACTATAAAAATGTTGTATAAAAGTATTATAAAGAGGAATTCAATAGCTTGAGTGGGAAAAAGCAAAGAAAAAAGTATTTCCTCCCCGTCGGGGAATTGAACCCCGGTCTCCCGCGTGACAGGCGGGGATACTGACCACTATACTAACGAGGAGTGATATGCTGGTGAAAAGTGTGCATTAGAGATAGTATTGAGACATGCCCGGACGTGGTCTCGTGTCTTCCAGTGTGACCGGAGCGAAGAAGCGCAACTCCCCGGCCGGGCGGCAGGACTACTGCCTTTTCCTGCTGTTCGAGTCCGTGGGGAGCAAACACGGCTTCACTCACCAGAACGGTACTCACGGCACGCCGCACGAACATTTACAGCCTCAGAGAACACAGTACTAAAAAGCATTGTTTTGAGCCAGCAGCGTGGTCGATACAACGCTGATAATCTGACGTTTCTCTCTGCGTCCTCAGGCCGCGGCGGCGTGGAGCTGGCGGTGACGGGCTCCGGGCTGCCCGTCTCGTTGGCGCTCAGTCCATCTTGCCGATTCGACTTCCTCAGCTGTGCGACGGGCCAGCGCGTCGATCTCCTGTGCGTTCTCCAGAACCTCTGCGCCCAGCTTCCCGTCAGCTTCCGTTTCCGCCGAGTGCCCCACTTCGCCGCCGAGCCCGCCGCCGGCACCGTCGGCCCCGGGCAGTGTCAGGTGAGAATCGCAATATAGATTCACTTATTTACTTACAAAACCCAAGCAGAGTAATTCACTTTCATCTTCTTCTTCTTTATCGTCTTCCCCCAGGATGTGATTTTGTGTTTCAACGCCCGGCAGCATGGGAGCTTCGAGGCGCATCAGAAGTTAGACGTGTTAGGTCACGTCGTCTGTCAGAGGGACTCTGCTGAACTTAAGCTGTGCAGCGTCCACACCGTCACTCTGCACTTATCTGCCGTCTGCCACAGCGAGACGACCCACCCGGTGCCTAAACTAAATCTTTGTGAGTATTAAAAAGTGGCACAAAATTGTTAGACAAAGGCTAAACAGCTGGTCACAGAAATGTAAACATGCTCATAATAATGTGGCTCTTTGACCCCTTAAATTGCTGCTGTTATTCAGATGAGAAGTTACCAACTAAATAAAACACGTAATCAAAATGTTTTCATATTGTGGAGGCAATTCGCTCTCAAAATATCAAAGGTTTTGTTTAGTTCGATTGCCGTTTCCGTGGCGACACGTGGGGCACGACTAACAACTGGAAAACAATCGGTCGGGTCAGTCGACTCTTATGTAATGTATGCGATGTTCACCAGGAAGTAGGCGGACCCTTCGCAACAACCCTTAGCAACGATCCTTGGCAACGTCCCTAGCAACGACCCTAGCAACGGAGGGGATTTCTAGTCCCGTTTATCGCTTTCTAGAGATCGACCAAAAGAGACCCGATTTCACCAAACGGGTCTCATTTAATAGTAAAAGTAAAAACAACATTATATTGCGTATTATATTAAATTCAATCACAATTCCATATTCTCATTGAGAAGGCAGAAGGTGGTTTTGATGTACCGTCTCATCCTCCTCGTGTATCCCCCCCCCCCGCAGCTCTCGGCAATCCAATCGGGCCGCGGCCTCACGTCCGCCGCGGCGACCTGGCCCGCTGCGGCGGGATGTTCCGAGCGGCCGTCCTCAGCGCCGACAGGACGCGACTCCACGAGCACCGCAGGGAGGGAGGTCCGAGCGCGGAGGCGGAGGAGCTCCTGGCCTTCCCTAACGACCGGGCGTCGAGCCTCCGGCCGGACCCGTCGCACCTAAAGTACAGGTAGAGGTCAAACATTTTCACAATCCTTTTAAGATACGTGTTGAAAACCCACATTTGCTTTCTTTTGCCGGACAGACGCGGTCAGTAAGATTTGATACGGACTTCATTTGAAGCTTTTAAGGGGTGACGCCTTCCCTCATCCACCTTTCTAATCTATTTGTTTTCATTCTCTGGTAACAGAGAGCGTGCAGGCGAAGAGGGCCTGAGTCATCAGAATTTCCCGCTACATATTATTACATTATGGTATGTATTAAGTCGTAAATTTTGAAATGTGTTTCTACAACCTTCCCCCTGTCTTCAGGACCATCTTCACGGGCGTGCCCCGCTATAACTACGTGGACACCAGATACGCCTTCACCGAGGAAGAGGAGGAGCAGAGACGCCGGCATCGGCAGATTTACGCCGACTACATCAAACAGCTCGGACGAACACAGACGGAGAGGGACGAGGAGAGGTCGGTTTTATTCTGAATATTATATGACTGTTGATCTTTAGGCCAAAGGTGAGCAATACATCAGCTTCAGCAAATATCTGCTGAACACTGCAGATATAAAATTGACTGAATTTTAGGAGTAGTCAATCAGAAATGTTTTTTTGTCCTCTGACAGCAAAGCAGACGTTATACTTTCATCTGCTTCATACATATTGAGCAGAAGTTACATAACATCAGAACTTTAAAAAAAAAAATGAATACAATTATTTATTCGGTAAAACACGTGCCCCTAAAGTTTGACTTTGTGTTTTTAGAGAAGAAGAAGAGGGGGAGGACGACGACGTGGACATCGGGATCGTTCCTGCCCACGGCCTCGTTCCCCCGACCCTCCTCCTCAGCGACATAAAGAACAGCAGCGCCCCGGACGGCGAGCCAAACCACACACACGGTTCCCCGGGAAACAGCCGTCCTCTAGACACGACCTCTATCACCCAGGTGGTGCGCTGTCAGGTCTAAAAAAAAAAAAAAAAAAAAACATGTTTCAAATCATTTAAATGTCGAAAATTTAACTTTTTTTTTCTTTCTTTCTGTCTTTCCGTGCATTTTTTTTTGTTTTTTTATTTCAGGTTTCCGAGGGAATGAATGGAGTTCCTACTACGAGCCAGGAGGTGGCGGACTGTGACAAGTCTCTGACTGCTGAGGAGCTCTACCAAGTCGTCATAGGTTGGAATTTGGTTGTTTTATGCGGCATTTTTAAACACATATTTACCCCACAAATAAAAGAAATACGCTCATGTTCTGTATCTTCAAACCTGATTATCTCTATTACGTCAGATTTGTGCATCCGCAGCCTTAAAAACTATATTTAAATTGAACTGAATAGAATTTTTAACTAATAAAGCATTTCTTTTTCCATTAATTTAGGAGAGTGTTCGGATTCCCACTCTTTCATAAATACTCGTACAATCAAAGTGAAAGAATTGAATAATATAACTCCATGGATTCCTCTTTGCATTTTGGGATATATTTGAAAACTTTTCAAAATTGAGGGATTCAAATGAACATCCCCCCCCCCCCCCCGAAAAGAACCTCTGACAGACTATGTTCACAAAGGGCTTATCTGTATTCGTTATTAATTTTTTTTTTTTATGTGAAACACTGCATGTCATTTTCTGGCTGTAAAGGACTTTGAGCTGCAATTTCTTGTACAAAAAAAGTTTCTTTTTCTCCTGAAGTCATTGTACATATGTTCACCAGGAAGTAGAGAGAGAGAGAGAGAGAGAGAGAGCGAGTCTCTTCACTCGGAGAACAGTAGTCGTGTCCAGGAGTTATTAAGGACCGCCCTCTTCTCCTCGTCAGGCCCCTCGTTGGTGGACTTCGGCAGCGTGTGCGCCCAGTCGGCGAACGTCCGCAGGCTGGAGCTGACCAATCAGCTGCCGGCGTACGTGTGGGTGCAGCTGGAGGTGGACTGCCCCGAGCTGCAGGGCTCCTCCCCCCTCTCCCACGTCCTGCCACCTCGCTGCCGCGCCACCTTGCCGCTGACGTTCCAGAGCAGCAAGATGGGTCCCTTCTACCGGTCGGTGGGCGGGGGAGGGGGAGGGGGGGGGAGCTGCTCAACTTTTATGATGAGAAAATCACTTCGATATCAATACATATATATATATTCCCCCCCCCCCCCTTTCCAGAGCCGTGTCCTACTCCGTGAACAAGCGGCACCCCGGTCAGATTGTGGTCCAGGCCCGCGTCATCCCGCCGGCCCTGGAGCTGTCCACCACGCGGCTGGTGCTCCGCCCGAACCCGACTCTGCTCGCCGCCTACGGGCTCAGGAGCTCGGTGACCCTCCGGAACCGGCGCAACCACGCCGCCGAGTTCATGTGGCGACCGGTCGTCACGGAGACCGGCATCCTGTTCTCCATTCGACCCGCCACAGGTGCAAAAGCAAAACAAAAGCAAAAAAGCATGGTCAAAGCCCAAAATATCAAGAATAACACGTGTTTCGCGTATTTAATTGGTAGATGCGAGCTGACGTCTCCTCCACTTTGTCTCCAGGTGTGGTGGAGCCCTTCAAAGAGTTGGACTGCGAGGTGGTGTGGCATCCCTCCTTCTCCTCCCCGTCGGAAGGAGACTTCGACCTCTACGTCCACAAAGGCAACACACAACGCCTGCACTGCGTCGCCAAGGTCGCTCCTTAGAAACGGGAAGATGACTTTCCATCTGTTTTCCGCTCCACTTTCACTGCTTGCGGTCTTTTGAGTCGGCTGTTCAAGCGAGCCTCCTTCCAGAATCCGACACGCGCCTGCTTCGCGAGCGTAGGATCGTTCGTATCCAACGCGTCACCGGCGTGGCTGGGCGTTCGCCGTTGCCACGGCAACCCACGCGCAGGTCGCTCGGCGGTGTCCGGAGACGTCGAAATCAGATCTGGTCCGAGAGATTTGAGAGAAAAAAAAAATCGGGACGAAACGAAGCTTTTATTGACTCGTTCATATTTCTTTATTTCCTTTTTGTTGTTTTTGTTCGACAGTCAATGAAACCAGATCCATCAAAGATATGTCAGATATTGATTTGTGCTTCTCGACAGCCGTCTCAGTCGGCCAGAAAAACGAATGTGTTTGAAGTCAGAAACTCTGAATGAGCGTCTCTGTGCTCCTCTCAGGTCGGAGCCACCAGCGTCACGCTGGCAGAAAAACGCCTCCTGTTCGGATCGGTTCCTCTCAACATGCCTTCAGTCAGGACCGCCGTCCTGCACAACGCCGGGCAGAACCACGCCTACTACCGGGTGCGCACACACACACACACACGCACACACGCACGCGACAAAGAACGCCTCTTTACGTGCCCTCGTTTCGCGGCAGGTTCTGGACGTGCGCCCTCTGCCCGGCATGGTGGTGAGTCCGTCCGAGGGCGTGGTGCCGAGCAGAGGCCGGGCGGCGCTCGAGATCCGCTTCGACCCGGACGCCGTCTTCAAATTCGACACCGCAGTCGAGGTGAGAGAGGGAGAGAGGGAGAGGAGGAGGGGGGGGGGATCTTTAATCTCGCGGCGGGACGGTCCCCTTAAGCGCGTGTCCTCGTGTCGCAGGTCGCCCTGAGGAACACGAGGTCCGTCGAGCTCAGGGTGAGCGGATCGGTGGAGCCGCCGGACGTCGACATCAGCGTGGTGAGTGCTCGAACCGATGAAGGAAGCCGTCGCAGAAATGGCCGACGTACAAAACGCCCACAAAATGGCGTTTTCCGGAAGGGGGTTGGGAGAGTGTGGGGGGGGGGGGGACTTTTCAAACGGTGATTTAAGCAGCGGTGTGACGTCACGATGGGAGCGTCCCATTTTTGCCTTCTTGTACCGCTTTTGTTTTTGATAACACTCAAACACTACAGCTGGGATGTCAGAACCGGGAGCATACCGCGTGTTGAATTAATCTGGTTTTGTCTACGTCTAAATATTTAACGTCAGTGTGGTGGACATTGTCAAATTTGCCAAAAGGATCTAGAAGTTGTTAAACGTGTGGTTACATCATAACCTCGGTTCTCTGAGTGAAGAGACTCTCCACCAATATGAAATGATTAATACAGTGTTGAATATATGCCGGAGGACGCCCTCCCCTCCCCCCCCACCCCTCTCTCTAGGTTCGAAATGGACTCCTGGATCTTACCTGTGGTTTTCAACATTTTTAATCCCCCACGGATGTGATAATGACTCGGCTCAGTAGGATCAAATAAATTATAGAAAAAAAAAAAAGTATAAAAGAGACAGTTTAAGGAGAAAGAAAAGACTTTAAACTTTCTTTTAATGTGTGTGTGTGTGTGTGTGTGTGTCTCTGGAAACAGCAGGGGTTTGCGCCTTTTGAAAGAAACGGTGAGTCGGGGAGATTCTGCTTTTCGTACGTTTCTGGTCGTTTCAAACGATTCATTATCTTTTTCTTTTCTTTTCTCTTTTTTTTTTTTTTACTTTATCCGTGCCGGAGTCACTTCTCGACAGGTTATTATTCTTAAGTAGCTTTCAAAAACTTTGCAGATAAGAGTTCCTCTATAAGTTTTCTCCTTTAAATTTATGAGATAAAAAGGATTACGAAGACTGTATTTTTTTTTTTTTTTATGAGTTTTTGACACCGACTTCCCCGTTTAGGGTCTTGATATTCGTGTTGTTGTTGTTGTTTACCGCTGCATGTTAATTGGATGATTAAACGTCACGGCGACGCGACCGCGTACCTGCGAGGTTTCTACGCTTTGAGATTTCTTCTCTCTCTCTCTCTCTTGTCTCCTCCTTTTTTTTTTTCCAGACCTGGTTCCGGTTCCGCGGCGTCCACGTCGGATCTCGCCGAGCGATCCCGTTCGCTCTCGCCAACCGCACGCCGGTGGCGGCGCGGGTGACCTTTGACCTCTCCGAGCACGAAGACTTCTCTCTCCGGCTGCCTCGGCCCTCAGCAGGTACGCACGCGTCCTGCGGAGAGTCGTGCAGAATCAGCCGGATCTTTAGAAATAAAAGATGACAGATTTCGTGTGTGTGTGTGTGTGTGTGTGTGTGTGTGTGTGTGTGTGTGTGTGTGTGTGTGTCACTTTACACACAGAGAGCGTCGTGGAGGTCAAAGGTCGGCAGACGGTGAACTGCTCCCTCGTCTTCTCCCCCACGGAGGTGAGTCCGCCGAACGTCTCCCGGGGGGAAATCGATAAGACGGAACTGGTACAAATTCGGTTCCCGAGTTAAACATTGAGGGAAAATGCCCCCCCCCCCCCCCCCCCCCGTCCCGCCCGCAGGTATGCGGCTACGACTTCGACCTCCCCATGACGCTCAACGGCGTGAAATGGACCTCCGCCGCTCCGTCCTCCTCCACCTCCTCCTGGCTGCCGGCCGACGGCAGGAAGCACGCCATCCAGCTGCTTTCCTGCTCCGTCGCCACGGCGACACAGCCGCGCGTACAGGCCACGGGTAGGTCGACCGTATTCCAAAGTGTCACACGTGAGAACGAGGTTCGCGCGGTCATCCTTTTCTCTTTCTGTTCAAATGTCTTTTAGTGCTGCGCGCCCCGCTGGAAATGTCCCCCCGGAGTCTGCGGTTCCACGTGGAACCGCAGTCCGACACTCTCACCAAGGTATCAGCAAGTGTTTAAAGCAGGGGTCTGAAAATCTCTCGCCTCCCTCCGCTCGTCCCCTTTACTCTCGTTCCTTTTCAGTCTCGTTCCCGACTTTCCGACTCGATTTTTTTTTTTTGTCTCTCTCTCCCCTCATTTTTTTTTGGTCGTTGCAGAAAGTTGAGCTGAAGGCGGCGTGCGAAGCGAGCGCGTGTTGGTGCCACGTCGCCGGGCGGCGCGTGCGCTGGTGGTTCGGCCTCGGCGCGCCGGGGGAGCCGTGCGCGGTCTCGCCGTCGTCGGGCAGCCTGGGGCCCGGCGAGTCCGTCTGCTTGGCGGTCGGCCTCAGGCCCGACGCCCTCGGAGCAGGTGACGTAGGATTTGGAAACGCACAAACGCATCACGGGTGGACACCAGATCACATCAGCGCCATTTACATCACTTGACGCGCCCCCCCCCTCCCTCGGTGGGCGGGGCGAGGTGGAAGCACGTATCACGTGACATCACGCTGCGGTGTGTTTTCATTCTTTTGGGCTCCTCCTTGTACTCACTGAACCGAAGTGACATCCGGGTAACCTCCATTTCACCTCGTCCCACTACTGAATCTCAGATTACTGCCTCCCAAGAGACTGTTTTTATTTTTTTTAGGTGTGCGTTGCTAAAAAGTTTTTTATTTTTAAAAAAAATTTTTTTTTAAACACTTATAAAATGAATAAATGTAAACCGTCGACGCAAATCCCACCCGACAGATTTTGGACCTTCCTTTCCTCCTAGTGTCCGGACGAGTGGCCGAGCTGTCCCTCCCTCTTTACCTGGGAGGTGAGGAGGAGGAGGAGGAAGGGGTACCATGGCCCTACAGAGAGCTGTCAATCACCGTCGCCCTCCAGTCTCCCGCCATCACCGTCCACCCGCCTCAGATCCTTCTCGCCCCGGTGCCGCTGGAGAGCAACGCGGTGACCACGATCACCTTGGTGGCTGTGGGATATCCCAGGTTGGTACACACACACGCACACACACACACACACACACACACACACACACACACACACACACACACACACACACACACACACACACACACACACACACACTTGATCACAGTTGTAGCTCTCGGCTTTTCATTTTTTGTTTGGGTGAGACTCGCGCGTGCCCCGAAAAAATGTACTGTACTGTACGTACTTTTTTTTATTTAAACTTATTTATTGATTTAATCTATTTTTTTGGATGAATTTTATCGTGTATTCTCCACCTCAGAGACGGCGGTCGACAAAACAATCCCAGTCATACCACTTGATTTAAATGTCATTCTAAACGTCCTGTCGTATATTCACCTTCAAAGTTTCGGTGAAAACGACGTTATCTCCTGGTCCAGTTGGGCAAAAAATGATTTCTAAACATGAAAAAAAAAACATTCAAATACAGTCAAGTACGTAAAGTTCTGCCGTCTGCGCGTCTTTCTCGCAGCGGAACGAGGATTTCGGCCGAGGTGGACGAGGTGGAGACGAAGGAGGGGACGAAGATCCAGCCGGTGTCGGTCACGTTCCCCGACGGGAACGCCATCCCGGCCCGGGAGGACCGCGGACAGGTACCCTACCAGACCCTACAAATTTACACAGGAACGTCTGCCCCCACCCCTCCACCCCCCAAAAAAAGAAGACTGTCCTGTTGTCCATTTGTCCTCATATAAAACTATAATTATAATATGTAAATTAGCACACTTACTCCAGAGGTAATCGGTTTCACTCACAAAGTTGATTTAGATTGACAGATTCACTTCCTCCCTATTTCATGTTTTTTAAAAAAAAAATTTTTTTTTTATTGAATATGCAATGTTGTTGTTTTGTTTTACAGTCTTTACTGAACTATTTGTGTTCTTTTTATTTTTTTTTATTTCGGTTGCTACTCCTTCCTGTTCCGCAGCGCTGAAATGAAAGCTCACTGTCAATCTGCTGCAGCTGCAACGCAAGAATGTTTCTCATTTTTGGCGTCAATAAAGTGCCTCCGTGTATCTTATCGATGCCATTTGTTGTTGTTGTTGTTGTTGTTGTTGTGATTCCCACCAATAGGAAGCCGGCGTCGCCTCTCTGCCCTGCAGCGTGTCCTTCCGCTCGTCCGTCCCTCTGTCCGTCTGCACGACCGTCACCTTCGCCGACCACCTGCTCAACAGGTAACCGCTCCAGGTTGAAGTCGTTCTTCTGAAGTGTCCGAGGACATCCCCGGTCTTTGAGGCGCACCGTCGCCACGGTTACGGCCGTTGCACTACTCTCTCGTCTTTCGTGTTCTTGCCGAGGCCGCGACAGCGACGCAACTCGCTTTCTTAGTTGATCAAATAGTAGCTACTGCACACAACTCCACTTCTACAAATATGTTCCTGTTTTGTTTCTTTCAGGGGGGGGTTATAAGTTAATTCTTAAATTTTTTAGTTTTTAATCATTTACTCTTATTTATTGACACATTTATTTTAACACATTTTTGTTTTTAATTTAGCATTTTAAAAACAAGTCATGGAAAAATATATTTGGCCATAATTTCCAAGACCAAATGAACTTCTGCTTTGTACGCCACCGCCGCTCGTCATCTCTTTCTCTTTGTCGTCTGTTTGTTTCCTCCTTTACTTGGTCCCCGCACTTTGATCGTTTTTGCAGTTTTCCTCTTTTTTTTTTCTTTTTTTTTTCCCCTTTCTTTCTTTTTTTAACTTCTCATTTTCAACCGCGCTTTTTCCTCTCTCCTTCAGGTTCAAGGTGAAGCTGTGCGCCGTCGCCGACAACTGCCTGCTGACGGCGTGGCCCTACGTGGCCGCGCACCACCCCGAGCAGCGGATCGTCCTCAGGATGGGTACGCAGCGGAACGGAAGGGGAGGGGGAGGGGGGGGCGCCGAAAAACGTTAACACCTCTGATCGGGCGCTTCGTGTCTTTTAGGGGCCACGGCTGTCGAGGCGATCCTCCAGCGCTATCACACGCCGAGTCCCGCCTCTTTCCGGACTTCGTCGTCGTTGTCTTCGTTCGATCACAACAGCTCGACTAACAAGAACTCGGGTCAGAAAATGTATTCCCTCCTTCTTTTTTTTTCTTTTTTTCATGATTTGTTCTGATTTTTTTGTTGTTGTTGTTGTTGTTGCACATATTTTTTTTTAATCCTTTTCCAAGTCGTATCTTGCATTTTCTTTTTTCTTTACTTAATTTGTTCCTATTTTTACAACCGTATTGGGTTCCATTAACAATTCAACTAAATAAAATTTAGAAAAAAACATAAATATGAGTACTTGGACAAGAGCAAAGTATTCCCTCCTTTTTTGGGGGGGGGATGTTTTGCTCTGATCCGTTTTGTGTTTTCTTTTTTTCTAAGTCGTATCTTTGCTCTTGTCCAGGTACTCATATTTATGTGTTTTTTTCATTTTATTTAGTTGAATTGTTAATAAAAACCCAATACGGTTGTAAAAATAGGAACAAATTAAGTAAAAAGAAAATGAAATGTATTCCCTCTTTTGTTTCTCAATGTTTTGTGTTTTTTTTGTTTCGTTTATTACACATATTTTTCGTAACCCTTTGCGAAGTCGTATCTTTGCTCTCGTCCGAGTACTAATATTTAAAACGGGAGAGAATTCACGTTTTCTTTCAAATTTCGTCGAGTTGAATTGTTAATAGAAACCCAATACGGTCGTAAAAATAGGATACTTTTTTTTTAAATTTTTTTTTAATTTGGACTGTACAAGTTGCTGAAATTGAAATAAAAATGAAAGAAAGAAAAAAAAAAATCACATGAAATGTCTTTGTTTGAGTGTATCTCTACATCCGCTTCAGATTTCTCTCCGGACAGCGACAGCGCGAGCCGACGGACCTGCGGCGACGCCTCGCCCGACGGCGAAGCCCCGTCCGTTCTCGGCCTCCCGGAATTCCCCGCCGCCGACACGGAGGAGGGCCTCTTTCACCAGAACGTGTTGCTGGCCGCCGAGCGCTGGTTCAGCCTCTTCGGCTGGTCGGGCGGACCGCATCCCGTCACCGTGCCGCACACGCTCAGGAGGTAGAAGTCCAAAAAAAAAAAGAAGTAGCTCGAGAGGCTCTTTTACTTTGAAAGGGGGACTTCCTGTTGTTTTAATGAGTCCCTCCTCTCTCCGCTCAGGGTCGTGTCCAAAATCGAAACGGACGCTTCCAGCGGATGCACTTCTCGCGTCACTCAAAATAAAGATTCAAGGTGGGTATGCGTGAAGTCTTATCATCACTCGGCCTTTCAGCGGATGGATAATAATATTGTTGTCGTTTTTTTTTTTTCTTCTTCTTCACCTTAAGAAGTGAACAAAAACGGTCGCACAGGAACGACGCAAATAAATAGCAGCTGCTGAACGTAACGTCTCTTTCTGCGGTGGGTGGGAGGTTCGTTGTTTTTTTTGTTTTGTGTTTTAGTTCATTTAAAGACTTTACAAGTAAAACAGTAGATAAAACTTGAACTGAAGCTTTGGAGGGGATTTCATTTCATGTTTCTGGATGCAAATAAATAGCAGTTACCGAACGTAACCGCAGTCCTACGAGTACGTTTTTATTTCGTTTCTATCGGCGGTGGATGGGAGTTTTGTTTTTGTGTTTTTTTGGGGGTTAATTTAAAGACTTTACAAGTAAAACAGAAGACGATACTCAGAACCGGAGCTCCGGAGGGATTTCATTTCATCTTCGTGAACGCCGCTGCGCGTTGTTTCCTTCTTTTCTTTTCTTTTCTTGATTTTTTTTGGTCGCAGGTCCGTCTCGGACATGCTCCGTCACCTGACCGGCGGGCAGATTCCCGGCATTCCTCGCTGCCAGACCTTTTCCGGCGACGTGGGCCGGCGCGTCGATCAGCTGCTGCGACAGCACGGCGCCATCCTGGCTTTCCTCAGGTGAGGTCAAACGACGCCGTCAACGCAGCTCCAAGAAAAACGCTCACTCGCTTGTTTTATGTTCTTCGGTGACATTTTGTAAAATAAATAAATGATGTTTCCAGGGTGCAGGGAGCCTGTCTTTGCCACATCCGACCAGAGTACCTGCTCGACGCGCCGGAGTTCAAACACTGGTGCTCCCTGCAGGTACAGATCCACATTTCTGAAACCGCCGAGTTAAACACGCGCCGTCCTTTAAACTTCGTCTTCACAGCGTCGCAACTGAAGACTGTAAATGCCCCGGTAGGATGTGATGTCATCGCTACATTCTCCAGGTTTCCTCGCAGGTAAAGGACGCCGAGCGCGGCCCGGACCTCGGCGGCGTCGACTACGAGTCTCTGAGCAAGCGATGCTGGACCGACGTGCTGCTGCAAACATACAAGGTGAAACTCTTGCGGTTTTATTTCTTTAAACGGATTTAGTACCGATTTTTTTTTTTATGAAAGAAACAAAACCCCCTCGTAGAACCGCGGTTACGTCCGGTGACTACTATTTATCCGCCCGGTTCCCGCGTTTCATTTCAATCGTCCCGTTTCTCCGCTCCGTCCGCGTGGCTTGTGTTTCGGGAAGGGGGCGGAGCCTCACGGGCGAATGTCGAGGGAAGCTACGAACGGGCCGCGGTCGACGGACCCCGTGCCCCGATCAGACTCGGCAACGGGCGCCACAAACACAAACGCAGCAGAGAAAACAAAACTGGTCAAAATCATCATCTCCGGCCCCGAAAAATGTACTTCGAATGTCATCAAAATAAACGAACGTCGGGTTGTCCTCGACGACGGATAACGCAGAGTGTCTCGTCTTCAGGAATCCCTCGGCGCAGATTAAAAGTACGTGTCCCGTTTATGACTTTTAACGCCGGAAAAAAAAAAAAAAAAAAAAACAATCATAAAACGTCAATCATAAAAAAAACGTTGTTGTGAAAATGATTAGAATCCAGCTGCAATTTCTCCGTCAATCCTTTGAAGCTTTTAAGCCTTCCTCTCCTGCTCGTCTCCCTCCGAGCTCCGAGTACTTGTCAGAAATAATTGACCCTCATGGATGAAGGTTGAACGGAAAAAAAACCCCCAAAAAAACACTTAACGGCTTAACGGGAGTCTCGAGATTTTTGATTTTGTGTGTGTGTGTGTGTGTGTTCGGTTGTAGAAAAGTGCTGAAAAAAAACCCAATCTCGAATGTGAAATATTCCCGCGCAGGTGCTGGTGTTGCGCCGCGTGGCGGAGCGCGGCCCGGGCGCCGTGTCGAACCCCGAGGACGCGGGCGGGGCCCCCCCCGTCGGGACCCCCACCGTCGGGTCGCAGCCCCTGGCCAGCAACGTCTACTCGTCCTGGGAGCTCCGGCTGCTCTCGTGGCTCAACCGGCACTACGAGGCCATGAGGACCACCGTGTGGGGTGAAGGCAGCAGCTCGGGAAGTGTGTGTTTCATTACTTTATCGTTGTTATTATTTAAGCCAGTGTGAAATACATTTTTTTTTTAAATGACAGGAAACGGACAACGTAATAGAAAAGGAGGGAAACGATAACCGGGCAGCCGCTCAGGGATTCAACTAAGATCCTAAACATATTATTATAATTAACAAATAAAACTAACCATTAACCAGCTGATCGTTTTGGATGCGTTCATTTAATCAATCTGGGTAAGAGCGGCTCGTCCATATATGGTCACTTCCTGCTCCCGACTGGAAACAACCAATGGGTGACGTCGCTGCGGGTTGCTGCTCGGATTTAACATTTTGCACATTTCCCTACGTTTTTAAATCCAAATACACTTCGTGAAATCATTTTTACAACATAACACCGGCAACATCATTTTAATATCATACCTAAAGGTGGGAAAAAAAATAAAAAAAAAAAAAATCCATATTCGAATAGTAGTTTGTTTAACCTCTGAAGTCGATTGGTACGTGCGGTAGGTGTATTCAAAGAACCACAATCGAATTGTTCAGAGCGAATTAATTTTGAATACGTATTACAGATTCGTTGGTTGCTAAGCGATTCCTGCACGCTGATGATTTTACAGGTGGAGTCCCGTCAGCGCGCTGGATCGTGAACTTTGACCTGGACCTGACAGACGGACTGGTGCTCGCTGCTCTGCTGTCTGCCTACTGCCCTTTTCTGGTTAGTGTGTGTGCGTGTGCGTGTGTGTGCGTGCGTGCGTGACGGCTGTTGTTACCTCTCAAGTGGCACTTTTGATTGAAAGGGGAGCGTTTGTGTCCGAAGCTGTGAGAGAGCTCGCAGACGTTTTGCCAATCACGAAAAAAAAAAAACATCCGTCAAACCTACGAGCTTATGAATATCGGCGTTTTTTTTGTTTGTTTGTTTGTTTGTTTGTTGTTTGTTTTTTAGATCCCAAGCCACTTCCGCAGGATGTACGCCGCCGTCAGCAGCCTGGAGCAGATCCTCCACAACAACATCATCGTGGCCGCGGCGCTCAACGTGCTCCACCTCAACGTTGACATGCAGGTAAAACCTTAAAGATCACCAGCTCCTTACAGTAAGTCGAATAAGATCTGAGTTGCCGTGGTAACGCCCCGACCGAGCCCGATCCCGATCCCGGTCGGGTTAGCCTATAGCCACTGCAAAGGAGTATTTACAACATGTATGATAATAATTAAGAATACACTTTATTTGTAATGGCACCTGTCATACAAGAAATGCGGAATGAGAATTACATTGCGTCACATATATCTGGATATCACAGAGGGAAATACATTCAAATACAAATCAGTAAAGCGCCGGGAAAACTGCACGCGCAGCAAATATGAGCCTTTAAACGAGCCACCTTCACAACTGACCTCAAAACTGCATATAAAAGAGCTATAATAGAAATATTAATATTTGAAATAGAAAAAAGTGAACGCGTGAACCTTTTCAGCACGACTGGAGATGTTTAGAGTATTGAGAAGGTCATGTCAGAAGTGTGTGTGTGTCCCTCTGTATCTGACTGTGTGTGTGTGTGTGTGTGTGTGTGTGTGTGTGTGTGTGTGTGTGTGTGTGTGTGTGTGTGTGTGTGTGTGTGTGTGTGTATTCAGCCCACAGACCTGTCGGATCCCAACCCGGTGCAGATGTTAACCCAGTGCGTGCACCTGTACGAGAGGCTGCCTCACTACCTGCCCACGCACACCGTCACACTGTCTGGAAGCCTGCACGGCACGTTCAGCAAGCAGGTAACACACACACACACACACACACACACACACACACACACACACACGCACACACACGCACACACAGGCGCGTTGCCGACTTTCGCTCGTAGAAGACGTTAATGAGCTTCAGGGAGACTCGAAAAACGGACTCGGATAATAACCTTGACAGATAACAACGCCGCTACACATAAATAGGATTACACACACACACACACACACACACACACACACACACACACACACACACACACACACACACACACACACACACACACACACACACACACACACACACACACACACACACACGTTGATGGGATTAGACGCATCCGCTAACAGGATTAGAGACAATATGCACACACACACACGGGTGACGAGCCACTTTGTCATGTTAAGCCACGTTACAACACCGAAACACAACGTGTGTCATATTTAAGCAAGATTGGATTGCATTATTTCCTGACAGCTGTATTTGTCTGTGTGTGTGTGTGTGTGTGTGTGTGTGTGTGTGTGTGTGTGTGTGTGTGTGTGTGTGTGTGTGTGTGTGTGTGTGTGTGTGTGTGTGTGTGTGTGTGATTGACAGGTGTGCCTGAGGAGCCCATCCTCCGCAGCCATCACGTACCAGGGTTTAGTTTTAGGAGAGGACGCCCATCTCTTCTCCCTTCCCGGTGGTTCTACGGTCACCGTCCCTCCGAAGTGTGTTTTTTTGTTTTATTATTTCTTTTTCTTTTTTTTTATCGTCGTCTGCGCGACTTCATACTTCCTTTTTATTCCACTTTATTTACTCCACAGCTTCTACTTCTGCTCTTAAGATTCAGACCCGCCTATAAAATGTAGTGTCGTTGGAGATTAATACGCTACTCTGCGCCACCTAAACAAATTACTTGTAATTTATAATAATAAATGATGTTTCCATGTTAAGGCATCAATAATAATGATGCAAGAATATCAGTTGGAAGTCATTTTTTCGCCAATACTATTGAATATTTTTTATATTTTTTTATAGTGTTGTTCTTAATTTTACTCGCTGCAAAGGAGTATTTACACACATAATAATAATAATAATAATACAATAAATTAAATAATATAAAATAATAAAATGCATAAAATTAAAGACAAATAGACAAAATAAATATATCATTTATTATATATATATATAAATGCCTGAAAGTGCAACGCCACCAAGGGCCAGCAGGGTTTCCCGTGGATCCATCTGAAAATAACCCCATAATTAATTTGATATTAGGGCCACAAAGAGAGACATTTTTTATGGGGGTGAGGGGGCCGAGGGCTGGTCTTGTTTGATTGACAGGCCTTAGATGTTAAATGCCATCCGGTTCAACACCGGACACTGTGGTATGTTTTTTTTAAGGATAAAAAAATAAAAAAATAAAAACATTATGCGTGCCTTTGCAGTCCGCAGCCACAATTAATACTTTTCAGAATCTAATGAATAAGTGCTGCCGTTGCATCTCTGACTTCCAAAATAGCTTGTTTTCGAGCAGACCTGCCCCCCCCCCCCTCCCAAAAAAAAATAACGAGGAGTGGGAAAGAAAACCTTCATCTTCCTTCAGCTTTGCAGTCCAAATTGAGTTTTGCCTGGAGACGGTACCGTAGCTCATTAAAATGAACCAGTTTTGCTCTCAAGCGAGGGGCTCTGTAAAAATAGCCCCCCCCCCCCTCTCCCCGCATCCCAATTTTTTCAATCCCCCGGCTTTTTTGTTTTGTTTTCCCGGCGTCTTTAAAGGGACGTCGCGCGGGAAACTCCGCCGACTCGTCGTCGCCGTGACCCCGATGATGAACGATTTACGCGACAGAAGACGGTTCTCCCCCCGGTTGCTTCGTTTTGTATTTATTCATCCCCCCCCCGCCCCCCGCAGGTCGAGCGCCGAGTTGAGCGTCCGGTTCCGCTGCGCCTTCCTGCGGCCCGCGGAGGCCGTCCTCCTGCTCGTCTCCGCCTCGGCGTCGGGCCCCCGCTGCTCCGCCCTCGCCGTGGCCCTGAAGGCCCACGTCAGCCGCGTCGCGCCCACGGTGAGGATCGTTTTCCATTTCGAGCCTCGCGCACGGAATTGTGGGTAACCGTCCGCTTCCCTCTCCTCAGGACACCGTCGAGGTGGAGACTCCGTGCTACCAGCTCCGGGCCGTCCAGGTGCCTCTCGTCAACACGTTCGGCAAAGAAGCTACGTTCAGGTAGGTTGGTGGAAATAACCCCCCCTCACCCTCCCCCCTAAAAGGGGGGGCAGGGGGAGTGTGTGTGTGTGTGTGAATAAATCATAAGAAATAACAAACAGGTGGAACGTAATATTCCCGGTAATATGAAGGCTTTCTAGAGGAAAGACACAGAGGCAGGATGTTATTGGTTTTTTTGTATTACTGTGTGTTACTGTGTGTGTGTGTGTGTGTGTGTGTGTGTGTGTGTGTGTGTGTGTGTGTGTGTGTGTGTGTGTGTGTGTGTGTGTGTGTTATTCATGTTGTGGGGACATAAATCTGTTGTCACGGCGACATCCTCATGGGGGACATGCGACGTGAATCATAAATTAGAATACAAAAAGACTCGGTGTGAGGTTAGGTTTAAATTAAAGTTCAAATTAGA
Organism: Brachyistius frenatus; assembly: GCF_029030835.1. NCBI lineage: Eukaryota > Metazoa > Chordata > Actinopteri > Embiotocidae > Brachyistius > Brachyistius frenatus. The sequence continues at coordinate 275,142 of NW_027210922.1, forward strand.
TTGCAGTTAGGTTGAGTTTAAAGTTCAGATTAAAGTTAGTTTTAGGTTAAGGTTTCGATTTATATTAAGGTTTCGATTAAAGTTCGGGTGAGAGTGAGTCTCCAGGAAACGAAAGTCAGTCGATGCACTGTCCTCTGAAGCAATGGAGACACAACTGTGTGTGTGTGTGTGTGTGTGTGTGTGTGTGTGTGTGTGTGTGTGTGTGTGTGTGTGTGTGTGTGTGTGTGTGTGTGTGTGTGTGTGTGTTTAGGGTGGTGCTGGTGGAGTCTACGTTCAACCCGCTGGACCCGGAAACGAAAAAAGACGGCCTGGTTCGACGTTCCCTATCCAAAGCCAAGTAACACACACACACACACACACACACACACGCACACACACACAAACAACAGTTTAAGAAACATCTGGGCAAATCTTCACTGCTCTTAAAATCTACAAGCTCGGTCCTCTTTGTCTTTCTTTAATTTTTTAATTTATTTATTTATGTATTTTTACAGCGTCAAGACGACGACCTCAGACGAGATCAGCAGGGAGGAGATCGAAGGTGATTAGTGACGGGTTCTATTTGTAACTTTTTAATTGATCGTTTAGCATTATTTATTTATTTACTCAACTCGGCTGTTCTTAACAGCACTGAACATCACGTATTCAAATGAAAACGTGATCATTGATTGACACATTTTTTTTTTTGGAGGGGGGCTTATTTGGAGCCGGTTATTTAGAAAAAGAGAAAGAGGATGGGTAGAGACCCGTCGTACGTAATTAATATCATTCAAAACCTCTTTCAAAGCGTACTTCTTGAGCGTTCCTGCGTTTTTCTTGTCTGAGTGCAACGCCACCGAGGGCCACTAGGGGTCTCCCTGGCTCCATCTGACAATAATCCCATAATTAATAAGCTATTAGGGCCACAGAGAAAGCCAGTTTTTGGGGGCGGGTCTCGTCTGATTGACAGGCCTTAGATATCATATCTAAGTATTCCCTGCTGTGCTGAAAAAGTTGCAAAAAAAAAAAAAAAAAAAGTATCTCTTTCTCCTTTTTTTAATTTAATAAGAAAAGTCAAACCTTTTCTCAGACACCTGGGACGTCCTCTCAGACCCGCCGAAGTCACTCTCCAGAGTTCTGATGACTTTATTTGAACTTTTTTTTCCGTCTCGCGTGTCCCCCAGACGGGGAAGGCGGCGACTTCCTGAGCGCGACGAGGACCGTTCGCCTGAAACCGGGCCGAGCCGACGTCCTGAGCGTCCGCTACCTGCCCTTCTGCCCGGGCACCAAGTACTGCTTGGTGCTGCTCGTATGCCCGCAGGTAGGGGAACGCCCAAAAGCTGAAAGGAGCGCTGCGATTGGCTGCCGAGGGGCGGCAAAAACTCACTTTCCACCCGTCGCCGTCTCTCGGCTCCGTGGAGGAAGTGGGCGGGGCCACGGGACGTAAAAAGGATTTTCAGGTTACGGTTCTGATTCTGTGTGTGTGTGTGTGTGTGTGTGTGTGTGTGTGTGTGTGTGTGTGTGTGTGTGTGTGTGTGTAGGTGGGCGACATGGTGTACCTGGTGAAGGCCACGGCGAAGTTGCCGCTTCCTTCCCCTCTCCTCGTGAGACCCAGTTCCAACGTCTCCGTCCCCAAGAGCTCCGGTAGGAAACGGGCGTCGGAGCAAATAATGACATCCAGAATTAGGATTATCGAAAATTCACTTCGCGTTTGGAGTGCGAATTTAACTTTTCAAAAGTGCCACGGGACACAAAAGGACCATAAATAATCCGATTTAATGGACTTATAACAAGCGAAAACAACATTATATTCCATATTGTTTCAAATTGAATCCCAGTTGTCCCAGTCTAGTGACGAGCGGCTGTTAACGCCGATTTCTCCCAAGTGTCCGGTCGACCAATCGGATCTCTGGATTCCGAACGACCGGTGTGATATGAAACGGCCACTCGAATGATACTGATTGCCCCCCCCCCCCCCCCCCCCCCCCCCCCTCCACCGGTAGGCGCGTGCGTGGCCGTGCTGCGCCTGCGCTGCGAGGTCGGGAAGGCGTGCGAGGGCGCGCTGGGAGTTCCCCGCGTCAACGCGGCGTGGGAGCGCGCTCTGGCCGCCCGGGGGCGGCACGGCATGGGCGCCGAGGAGCGCCGGAGGCGGAAGCTGACGGGCACTTTGCACAGCAGCGTCGTGAGGGCCGCCGCCGCGCGGAAACTCACGGTACGCGCACGCAGAGCATTCTCGCATATACAGTAGGAAAGTTGTTTCCTGCATTTAAAAAAAAAAATTTTTTTAACAGCTGCCGAGAGGCGTCTCCCCGAGTGAAGAGGTGGAATACGCCGTGGAGGTTTCCTCGCCCCAACAATTCACTCTGCCCGGCACCGTTACGATACCCGTGAGGGAAGACGGCGGCGCGGTGTGGGGGGATCCTGCTGGTGAGCACGCACGCACACGCACGCGCACACGTCCGACAGGTGAATTCCTGCACGAACTGACGCTACTGGATTTGTTCTGAGCTCGTATTCAATGAAGATCGGTCAAATCACCCCCCCCCCCCTCCCTCCCTCCTCCCACCTTCCCTCTCTGTTCAATAGATGGCGACTGCGTGGACGTCCCGTTCCAGTTCCAGGCCGACTCAGCGGGCCACTTCGCATGCCAGGTGGTGCTGAGGTCCTGGTGCGATACCAGAGTCTTCCTGCTGGAGGCGCTGGTCTACTCACAGGTAGATAAAAGCTCATTTAACTCCCCACCCCCCCACCCCCCACGCACCCACCCCACGAACGCTGGTTTTACTAGTTTGCTTCAAGGGTGACCATCTAAAACCGCCATTATGACATTGTGCCAGCAGGGAGGATCCTTCCACTTGGACTTCACCTCGCCTGCTCGCCGCCCGGTCACGCAACACCTGCCGCTGGTGAGAGACGGGAGGGGGGGGGGGGGGGGGTATTTGTTGTTCATTTGAATTGTGAAAAGAAACGAGTGTAATTCACTTGTTCGCACCGATCCCACATATGTGGCGTGCGAGGACAAATGTGTTCGTGTAAAAAAAAAAAGAAGAAAAAAGACTAAGAAATCGTTGCTAATTAATAAGCTAATGATCTTGTTGTGCGGGAAACTGAATTTCCTCGCGATTATTGACTGGAGATCAATACCCAGTAGAAAGCTCATACTTTCACCACAGGAGGAGGAGGATCTGATTAGATCTCGGGGGGGGGGGGGGGGGGCCTTTCTGCATACATTTGCAAAATTAATGAGCTTAAATGGATTTTTAAAAACAATTTTGTATAACTTTTATGGGAATTCTTGATGACAAACTATCGGTGTGCGTTTCGTTGAGGAGATCGTGCCACAAGGCAATCCAAGTACACCTTCTGTTGGGCCAAATGTTGCGTCAATTGTGGGTTCTTAAAAGTCCCAAGTGCTGCTCGTCTCCCCCAGTACAACGAGACTCACCTGGCCTGGAAAATGCGAGCCGACATCTGCGCTGAAGGATTCAGCGGGCCGGAGGTCCTGAACGTGCCGTCGGGAACCAGAGTCGACTACCCGCTCACCTTTCACCCGGCCGCTCAGTGCGTCGTCACGGTAATGCTTTTTTCGTCCTTCTCACGAAGCCTTCTCCGTCCCGTGCACTCTCGAGCTCGAGCACGAGCACTTATCTCGATGCCTTCCGAACAGATGATGTCTTAAGCGATCTCGCAAAGTTTGAAAAACAGTATCCAAACAAAAGGATACTAATTAGTCTTACACACTGTATTCTAATTAGTTGTTTTAAAAATAAAATTAATAATAATAATGGGATTTTTTTTTTTTTTTAGTATCTGTAGTATGACATTTTTGATGATATATTAGTGTGAATTTTTTTTACATTTTGGACGACACTAGTGACATTTTTTCAGCTTCATTAAACAGATTTTCACCATCATGAATTTATACATGATTTATATATATATATATATATATAAAAATATGAATAAGAAAAAAGTTTGAAGATAATTGAACAAAACTATTTATGACGTGATTGGTAACATTTATTCATTTAAACGAATCACCTTAGTTATATCTTCAATGTATTTATTGCCATATATGTTTTTGTGTTAATTTCAGTATTTATGTACTCTATTATGCATTCATTAGTTGTTGTTGTTTTTTTTTTAGCATGTTTTGCTCTTAATGCAATATAATAACCTGCTCCTGTCGGCAGTCAAAAAGCATAAAGAAGAGGGTGGGGGAAAAAAAAAAAAGAACGACTTGCATTGGCCGGGAATCGAACCCGGGCCTCCCGCGTGGCAGGCGAGAATTCTACCACTGAACCACCAATGCATTTATGAAGGCATCGCTGGAGGGGCGTGGCTTTCAACGAGACACAATCCCGGCCGCCCGTGGTGTCGGTGTATGCGGTGGTTCTTCACATATGTCTGTATTTCCGATCCTCTCGTCGTTAGCTTCACGATTAGCCTCGTTCGCGCGTCGGTTTGAGAACTGCAGCTGAGGAGCCCGCTTGCAGTTCCCCCCCCTCCCCTCCGTGAGCTCACGTCACGCCTGTTGTGCTTTGTGGCATTGATCCCTTCCCCCACAGGGCAAGCTGTCCTTACGTAACGAGAGCGACGGGACGGAGCATGTGTTTACCCTCAGAGGAGTGGGAGAGCACCCCCTGCCTGTCGACCATGTGGTACTGCACTGCCCTGTCGGGAGGACCACGCACACTCAGCTGGACGTCCCGAACTACAGCCAGGACAAGCACACTCTCACGGTATGAGCGCGCACACAATGAAAAGAGTAGGTGTCAGGTCGACCTTTGACCTCCGAAGTCCAACGTGTTCCTCTTCGGTGTCAAGTTGTCAACTTGTGCCAAATTTGAAGAAATATGGCCGAGAAAGGGCCAATAGGAGGCTAAAGGAAATATGTAGGTAAGGCTGGAGGGCCATAGAAGGTCAAAGAAGCTCCAGAAAGCTAGAAGGCCATTTAAAGTCAGGAGCCAGCAGGAGGACCGGTCCGCTGCAGGCCAGAGGAGAGATGGCTGCTGATGGCTTCCAGCACATTTCAAAAGAACCGTTTCAAAGTACTGAACGAACCAAGGATTTAGAGGTGGAATAATTATCAGCGCTACTCAGGCCACTCCTTCTAAAAAAAACCGGGCGCTGCTCCTTCAGCAGCCACGCAGAGAGTGTAATCCTTCTCACGTTCAATACGTTTTACCCCTCGTACATTTGTCCCCGAGCGCAAAGTCTTCCGAGCCGGAGGTAAGTCCTGCGCACCTTCCAGCCTGTTTCCTCTTGATCCGTTTCGTATCGTTTTCTTTCTGTCCGGCTTCTTCAGGCTCCAAATATTCTCCTCCGCCTCGCCTCCGACGGTCCTCCAGCCGTGAACTTGAAATAGCTTCTCGCATGCTCTCATCTCTCCAGCCCTCGAAAAATCTTCTCGCCTTTACTGCATCTCCCCCCCCCTCACCTCCTGGCCTTCTCTCCTTTGACGGCCCTCCGGCCTTTCTCAGAGGGTTAAATCTCTCTAACCGCCTCGGACCTGGCTTCTTTCTTTCCACCAAGTGGTTGAAATCGCGCCTGCCGCGCTCAGGCCCGTGTTCGGTTCCGGGCCAATGCGAAACACTTTTTTTGGGAAAAAGAACGACTTGCATTGGCCGGGAATCGAACCCGGGCCTCCCGCGTGGCAGGCGAGAATTCTACCACTGAACCACCAATGCATTTATGAAGGCATCGCTGGAGGGGCGTGGCTTTCAACGAGACACAATCCCGGCCGCCCGTGGTGTCGGTGCATGCGGTGGTTCTTTACATATGTCTGTATTTCCGATCCTCTCGTCGTTAGCTTCACGATTAGCCTCGTTCGCGCGTCGGTTTGAGAACTGCAGCTGAGAGCCTGCTTGCCGGTTGTTTCCTCCGTGAGCTCACGTCTGGCTGAGCACCGGTTTGTGTGTTTTGACGCTCTGGAATTTATCCTTACCCCCCCCCCCACAGGGCAAGCATAATGACCGCGACGGGACGGAGCATGTGTTCACCCTCAGAGAGGAGTGGGAGAGCACCCCCTGCCTGTAGACCATGTGGTACTGCACTGCCCTGTTGTCCCGAATTACAACCAGGACAAACACACTCTCACAGTGGAAGCGCACACACAAATAACCCGCCTCACCAACTGCTCCTCGCCGACAAGGTTTATGCCAGCGGACATCCACTCATGCATGGCACACAGAAAATGCGCTGCCCTCGATTTTCTTGGAGGAGGAGGTTCTTTGAAACTGATTGATGTCACTAAATGGATGGTAAGAGTCCATGGAGATGAACATAAAAGCAAATAACTCATGAAGTTACATTTGTGTCAGGTCACAGAAACCTTGACCTTTGACCGCAGACTTCCAACCAGCTCATCTTTGTTGTCAAGTGGACATTTGTGCCAAATATGACGAAATTCCCTCCAGACATTCCTAAGATATTGGGTTCAACATGAATGGGACAGATGTGAGGTCACAGTGACCTTGAAAAGTCAAATTAGTTCCTCATGATGACCTAATGAACAATTGTGCCAAATTTGAGAAGATTCTCTCACGGGGTTCCTGAGATATCCCGTTCACACAAAAGGGACCAACGTGAGGTCACAGTGACGGAGCTTCAACCACCACTAGTTGGCCGTTGAAGGTCAGAAGGAGATGTAGAAAAGGTCAGAAGACCGTCAAAGGCTAGAGGGCCGTTGAAGGTCAAAAGACGTATGAAAGAAGGCTAAAAGGTCGATGAAGGTCAAAAGACGTATGAGAGAAGGCCAGAAGGTCGATGAAGGTCAAGGGGAGACGTAGAAAAGGTTAGAAGATCGTCGAAGGTCAAAGAGATATTGAAGGTTATGGAATAATTATCAGGTGCTAAAGAGGAAGCTTTCAACTTTTAAAACATTGAAACTTGAGAACAGAACCACGAGAGGAAGCACACGGGGCCGTCTTATGAACAGGGTTACGTCCGGAGAGGAGGAGCAGCCATTTTTTAATTTTTTTTTAAATTATTATATTGACAGCAGCTTCATTGTCGCATTAAAGACGAGCTGTCATCCCATTGGTTAATCTGCCCGGTGTTTGTGTTGTGCGCTCGCAGGTGGCGACAGACCTATCCGTTGCGAGTGGCACGTCTTCCCTGGAGATTCAACCCGGTCGCAGCGCTCCGTACGCTCTGTCCGTGTCGCCATGGAAACGAGGGAAACAGACGGGTGATCTTTTTTTTTTCTTCCTGTTTTTGTTTTATCATGTTCATAAATTTGTGGCGGCTCAAAAATGTCACTTAAATAACGTCCACAGTTGAAATGAATAATAACTTAACCCTTCCTTTCTTTTCTTCCAAGGCTGCGTGTCATTCACGGAAACTGACGAGGCGCAGGAGGCGGCCCAAGGCGAGGGTAACGTCCCCGCTCACAAACTATTTCGGGCTCAGAGGCATTCGCAAAGATCGACTCGATGTTTGATGCACGCGTTTCCTTCGTATGCGTGTTTAGGAAACGTACCCGGGCGCTACGAAGTTCATTTCTCCCTCGAGCTCATCTGCGAGCCGGCAGCTCCCGTCGAGGTCATAAACGCACAGTGTGCCGCTCGGGTAAGTTCGTACTAAGCTCACTCAGCATTTAAAAAAAAAAATTAAAAAAAAAAAAATTAATCAATTTTGCTTACTCAGCCATTTTTAAAAATTGTAAAAAAAATAAATAAATTTGTAAAAAAAATTGTGTGCAAAAAACCCAAAGATTACCTCATTTGCACGGTGCCAACAAATAGGACCTGGTGTTGGACTGCATATAGTTACTTTTATTATTCCTACTTTTTTTTTTTTTATTTTTTTTTAATTGGACGACAAAAAAAAGCCTCTTTTTTTTTTTTCTTCTGCTGATCTTGGAGTATCGGTTGAACCGAAGGCAGTTTTGAAGCTGGAGTGTATTTCAAAATTAATTAGGCTGTAAAGTATTGACTCGGCCAGCGGCATCTGCTCTGAGAAAATGTTATCGTCCCATCTAATGTATAAATAATACAAATAGTAACACATTTATATCTATAGCGCTTTTCAAAAACAAGTTACATACAAGTTATATATATACATATCACGTATAAATTCATGATGAAAAAAAAAAAAAGGTGAAAAAAAATCTCACTATACTGTTGTCCAAAATGTAAAAAAAAAATTTACACTGTAATATATCATCCAAAATGTCATACTGTAGATAAAAAAAATAATAATTCAAAAAAATAAAATAAAATATTATACTTGGATGCTGTTTTTCAAATTGATAGGTTGGGGGGAAAAAAAGTGTTTTGCGTTGGCCCGGAATCGAACACGGGTCTGGGCGCGGCAGCCACGATTTCTACCACTGGGGAGGAAGAAAGAAGCCAAGTCCGAGTTACAAGTTTACATTTAAAACACAATATGCAACAGTATAAATAATAATAATAATAATAATAATAATAATAATAATAACAACAGTATAAATAAATATAATGATAAAATACAACTGAAATAAAACAGTCAATCAATACAATAAAATGCAGCCAACAGAAGGCAAGTCTGAAATAGTTTGTTTTTAAGAGTGACTTAGAAGAAGGTCGTTGCGTAACTGGATAATAAAAGACGATCAGAATACCAAGAGGAAAATGGTTTTTTGGGGTTTTTTTTTGCGCTCCCAGAGGTCGGTTGCCATAGAGATCCCCGTCAATAACCCGCGAGGAGAGCCGCTGACGCTGGACGTCCAGCTAGAGGGAGGCGATCTGAGCGGAGCCGGGCGGTTTTCGGTTCCCCCCCGAGGGACCCTCGCCTACGAAGCCACGTTCTCTCCCGTCCGGGTCGGGAAAACCACGGGCAGGTGAGACTCGTGAAGTGAAACGATTTTTTTTTTTTTTTTTTTTTTTCAAATTCAAGCAAACTCAGCGATATTAGCGGGAGCCTGCACATTTTTTTTTTTTAAAACTGTGCGTCATGGCATTAAAATGATCTAATTAAATGTTTATTATCAAAGCAAGTGATTACACGTTATTATTCAAATCCTGGAGGGACTGATTATGAATCCGTTTTTTTGCTGTTTTCTGCTAGCGTGATATTCCAGTCTGACCCGGTCGGGGAGTTTTGGTATCAGCTGGAGCTTTATGCCCTCCCTCCTCCGGTCGACACGCTACCGCAGGCCTGCTGTCAGCTGGGCCAGTAGGTGCACACACACACACACACACACACACACACACACACACACACACACACACACACACACACACACACACACACACACACACACACACACACACACACACACACGGAAAGAATACACACACCTCTGTGTCTACGAGGACGTTTTTGATATTTGGATGTGATGGTGATTTTGAAACTCTTTTATTTGTGTGACGATTTTATTGTGTAATTTGTAATAACAATGTGTGTGTGTGTGTGTGTGTGTGTGTGTGTGTGTGTGTGTGTGTGTGTGTGTGTGTGTGTGTGTGTGTGTGTTGCACTCTTGTTTCAGATGGACACGCCTGACCGTCCCTCTGGTCAACTCAACAGCTGAGCCTCTGGAAGTGACCGTAACCAATAGTAACCCCAGAAACTACACACTGGAGATGGACTCGGAGAGCCCTGTTAGTGCACACACACACACACACACACACACACACACACACACACACACACACACACACACACACACACACACACACACACACACACACACACACACACACACCTATGTGCCTCAGTAGTACTTTTATCAGATCACTTCTATTGTTTCCGAATGAATACATCATCTGGATGTTCTTTGCAGTTCCCTGCAGATTTGACTGTATTTGCTTTAAAGCCATGAATATTGCGATATCACTAACGTCCAGTTGACCAATCAGATCTCAGGGGCGGAGCTACTTGTCAAAATGTGGATAAAAGCTCTAGCAGTGTGATTTAAGGATTTGAATTTGAGCGTTATTATCCTCCCTTACTGTCCCCATGAAAAGTGACTCCACGTGTGTGTGTGTGTGTGTGTGTGTGTGTGTGTGTGTGTGTGTGTGTGTGTGTGTGTGTGTGTGTGTGTGTGTGTGTGTGTGTGTGTGTGTGTGTGTGTCCCAGCTCATTGTGGAGCCCCGTTCCTCCTCCCAGCTCGGCGTCCGCTTCCGTCCTTCCGCCATCGGAGAGGGGAACCACAAGGCAACGATCACTTTCACGTGCCCTCAGGTGTGTATACACACACACACACACACACACACGCACACACACACACACACACACACACACACACACACTATACACACAGACACACACACACACTGTTTACACCACACAAACACACGAAGTAGTTCATGCAAAGTGCAATTCTCTCTCACATCATCTCTCTTTTCTTTTTTACTTCCTCTTCTCTCGCCTCCCTGCAACCCATGTGTCAAATCTGCCCCCCCCCCGCCCCCGTCGCCCTCTCAGCGCCGGGGATGGTGCGTGCGGCTGAGTGGGCGTGGCCTGATGCCAGAGACCCAGGAGCCCCTGAGAGTGTCGTGCGCGGTCGGCTCCGAGGCCTCCGTCGCCGTCGCCTTCACCAACCCCACCGAGCTGGCGGCCGCGCTCAGCGTCACGCTCGCAGGTCGGTTCGCCCCGTCCGTTTTCCCGCTAAACGCGCGCGTGCCCGTGTTTGACGCGTGTGTTGTGTTTCTTCACGTTGCCAGACGAGGACCCGGGCGGAGCCGCCGGCGAGGAGGTGTTTTCCGTCCCGCTGGGTCGCACTGAAGGTTTGTTAAGTGACGTTGACACTTTTACCCGCATATTCCCACTGAATTCCCAGAAATACGATTATTTTTTTTTTCCACCCTGGTTAATTTGGTGACCCGTTACCGTGGCGACAGCGAGTGTAATTAAAACACTGCAGGTGAGACGGTGTAATCCCCCTTTGTCAGAAAATCCATAGAAAAGTAACATCCTGTGGTTCATGTGGTTTTTCAGGAACTTTTAAATGGGACGTTTCTCGAGCAGATGGGAGAAATCGTCCCGAGTTTTTCTTTCTTAGTTTACTCCAAATCGACCTTGAGATGAGGTTGTTGTTTTTGTCCACACTCGCGATGCATGTTAATGACCTGCGGTGTCCAGAGTGAGTTTTTGTGTTTCCCTCTAATGGGCCGACGGCTTTTAAAATAAAAAAAATAAAAAAAGGTTGATGACTGTTTGTCCTCGCTCTCTTGTCTGCAGGGATACAGATCGGTGGAAGGGCAACTCTCCACGTGCCCGTGGTGTTTGCGCCGAAGTCCGCCGGGCTGCGACGGGCCCGGCTCCGCATCGCCCTGGAGCCCCGCGGCGTCCCGGGCGACGACGGTCACTCCGGTCCGGACGGCGTGAGGTGTGTTGTTGTCTGCGTTGCTTTTGAGTTTTCTAGACGTTGTTTTGTTATTCCCACATCCACGTCGGGCGTCCCTGCAAAGCAACGATAAGCCATTCACGTGGACTGCACATAAAAGTGGACGGAGCTGTAAGCTGCGATACCGCCGAGGGCCACTAGAGGTCGCCTCCCAAAAAAGCCTCCGTAGACTCCCGTTGAACTTCTCTCCTAAAATTCTCAGTCGGTACAATGTCTCCAGCAGTTATCTCGCTGTTGTCGGCTAAAGTCGCTCCTTCTTATTCGTTTTCTGGCCAAAATAATCCGTCATTAACTCGAAAACAAGCTTCAAAAAGTTGTGTTTTGGGGGAGTGGGGCGTGTCTGTTTGATTGACAGGCCGGTGGTGCAGTCAGGTTACGGCTATCGGTGGACGGGGACGTAGTATCTTTCCAATCAGATTGAGTCACTGGCTCGCCCAAATATGGTCACGTCCTGCTCCAAACCTGTCGGGACTGGGAAGAGCTTGGTATTGATTTGATTTGATTTCCGATTTGATTCGATATTGATTCGTAGGGGATATTTCAGTCGCAGCGCCAGCTTTGCTCGGATATGAAACAGAATCTCCAAAAAACTGATTCTGTAAATTGTACAAAGAACTTAGATTAAAAATATTAGTTTGCATTAAGAATAGACCCCCGAAGCGGTTCCATTAATGCACCCTTTATTATTTGGAGGCCGAATGTATCTTTCCGAAATCTGGAAAGTGTAATAAAGTATTTGATTGAATTGCGAGTAAAAGGCAAAGATTCGGGGTTAAAATAATGTTGGAGTATCTTTAGCTCTGTGAAAAGCCATTTTACTCAAAAAAGGCACGTCGCTCACGCAGCAGGATCCAGAAGAGTAAACGCCCTCCTGCCGATATTCCAGGTCAGAGACGGAGCCGGCGACCATCTGCTGGGTTTACCCGCTCCGTGGGAATCCCCTGGAGGCTCCCGCCGAGGACCGTCCGCTCGGCGTTTTGCAGTGCGAAGCCGGCTGCCGGCTGGAGAAGGAGCTGGACGTCTTGCTCGCCGGATACGCGCCGGGAAACGAAGACCGGAGAGGACGGGAAGGTGATTTCTTTTTTTTTTCAGAGGCGGAAAGAAACAACGACAATTATTATTGTTTATTCAGATTCTTAAAAACATGTCGTGCCGCGTCGATGATGAGGTTTTGCACCGGGGACCCAGCGGGCGATTGATTCGTTTCTGATTAATCAGAACGTGCTCATCGCAGGGGGAGGGGGGTTCAGCTCTGCAGGTCGGACATCGGCTGTGATTTTTGTATTTTTACCAAATAACATGTCGAGTCTGCGCTGAGTGAAAAGTTTGTTTCAAGTGTTTTAAGAGCTAGAACTTGTTCTGTAAGCTTTAGGATTACGAGTCCGAGTGGGTGGGAACCCAGAGCCGCGTGATTGGCTGGTGTGATTGAAAAATGATCAACTGACTTGAAGTGTCTTAAACCGCAATACCACCGAGCGCCACTAGAGGTCGGCTCCAAAGTCTTCTTATTCGTTTTCTGGAGGTCCGTCTGAAAATAATCCCTCAAAAAAAAAAAAAAAGATGCGGTTTTGTGAACCTTTCACAAAGCTCAGTCGTCCATCCCCTCCCGCTTCCTGCTTTCGGAACAGTTGCCTGGGCGATGACGACGACGACGATGGACGACTTCCTGTGCGAGGTGCAGTCGGTCGGCGAAGCGGCGGAGCGATCCGAGGTGGAGGACCGGCTCGCCGTCTCCGTCCGGGCGGCGAGGAAGGAGCCGGAGGACGCCGGCGTGACGCTCACCCTCAATCTAGTCTACACTCCCGTCAGGACGTGCAGGTTACACACACACACACACACACACACACACACACACACACACACACACACACACACACACACACACACACACACACACACACACACACACACGCATAAGAAAAAAATAAGATAGATAGGAAGAATGTGTCATTTTTAGTTGTAGCTGTTTGACTTAAATCCACTGGTTTGAAAGCAAACAAACATCTTTCACACACACACACACACACACACACACACACACACACACACACACACACACACACACACACACACACACACACACACACACACACACACACACACACACACACACACACACACACACACAGGAAAAAAGGAACAGTTTGAGATACACACACCCCACATCAAAAGCACCGCAAACACTGTCACACACTGGAAGAGAGAAAAATATAAACATACAAACGCTCATTATGAGAGAGGCACACACACACACACACACACACACACACACACACACACACACACACACACACACACACACACACACACACACAAAATTGCACACTCAGAGAAACAAATATGCTCTGAGCGAGAGAAGAAAACAAAAGGATGCTAATAATAAGACGGAGAGAGAAAGTAAAACACACACGCAGGGCTAAAAACACAAGACACAACATTTGCATCCGACGCTGCGCTCATTTATCTCGGGTCCACTTCTCCTTCTTTTCTGTTCCCGTGGCAACGGCGTGTTTTGCATCGTCCAGGTGTCGTCGCACGAAATGGCTCGACGTGGTTAAAAAGGGTCTTTGAACTCACCTCTGTTACAGGATTCCTTTGAGCTTGCACCGCATGTAAAGAAACTATGTCGTATAATCCTATTTTTCAAGTTGAGAGAAGAAAAGACTACATTGAGCTTAAAAATACAGGTAGGAAAAAGATAAGTACACAGGAAGATAAAATCCCAATAGAAAAAAAAGAATAGAATCAAAAAATTTACCTTTTTTTTTAAAAAAAAACCGTAATAGCGTAACTCACCGTAATCATTATCTACGTGTTAATGAATCCCGAAAGGAAATGTTTGTTGTGACAAAAACCTGCAACGTGAGAATAAAAAAAAACATTATATGTGGAAAAAAAACAACTAAAATGACATAAGGACTAAATTCTAACACCGGTGCCTAACAGGATAAAAAAATAAAAGTAACCTAAATACACCGGGGAAGCGGGGGACAACGAGGGACAGCTGAAACTAATTTATTTCACGTTTATTTGTGCCCGTTGCATGTGATGTTGATATTTTTTGGTCTTAGTAACTGATGTTTCATGCCGAGGAAAGAAAGGGGAAAGAAAGAAAAAAAATACAAATTAATAAAAAGTTAAAAAATTAAAAAGGGGGGGGTGACTCAGACTCAGTTTTCTTATCGTACTACTTTTCCTTTTTATTACATGTTAAGTCTGGAGAGAAGTTTCGGGTTTGTCATAATTTAAATAGTCTATAAAGGATTTGTCAAATTTATCTTCTTGTTTTTTCAGAGATATTTAATTTAGTTTAATTTAAATTTGAGTGTTTCGTTACATCATTCATAAAATTCGAGCGTGTTGGTTCATTTTTAATAAAGCAAACATTTTACATAAATTCAGAATGACTTTATATCATGATTGGATTGTTTCAGATAATCTGTCAGTGTGTTAAATATGTGTGTGTGTGTGTGTGTGTGTGTGTGTGTGTGTGTGTGTGTGTGTGTGTGTGTGTGTGTGTGTGTGTGTGTGTGTGTGTGTGTGTGTGTGTGTGTGTGTACAAGGTGCTCAGGGGTCGTCGCGGTGCGTTCGGCGTCCGGCAACACGTGGGAGTTTCCCATCGCCCTCGTCGCGACGGAGCCTCGGGTGGACGATGTCATCGTCATGGAAACCACCAAGGCGGGCGAGACGTCGGCCGTGGGCTTCCGTCTCATCAGCACCACCAGGTGGGTGGAAACAAATACGTAACGCTCAGCCGCTGTACTTTTTTACCCAAATAGTTCCAGGAACCAGCAGGTCCATTTTCTCAGTAACCCGCGGGGCTTCAATTAGAAACGCTTCCCTCGGCTGGTTTCAGCTTCTTTCGTAGCTCTACTTTGTGCTGATGGCGTTTCGACCAATCACTGCACACTTACGTCACCGCGGTTCCTGTCGTAAACGGTGAGAGCACCCACCCGGCGGTAGCAGTTATAGGAACTTAGATGCTTCGAGGTTCTAAGTAAAAAGGGGAACTTCCTCCTCCCGCCCATAGAACTGCTAAATAGTTCCTGTTCCTGCTAAAGGATTTAATTCAGGAACTAAATTCAGGAACTTGGAGCTGCCTCCATTTCTATTGTATCTAAAGTACCATAAAGATTAAGCCGATTATTACAAACATATGAATAATGAATAAAAATGGCTGCCTTGGAAATGCCATTTTCTGAGCAACACGGTGCCATTCAGCCCTTCAAATTTCTGACGACGCCACATTTTACCTGCCAGGTAGGACCTCGACTAAGTTCCACAGTTCCTGCGGTGGAAACATGACCGTGTGCATTTACTCTTTGTCGTTTTTCTCAGGAGGCCCGAGCCGTTCTCCGCCGCCTTCCTGCCGGGCAGCAGCGGCGAGTTCGCGGTGACCCCCGCCTCGGGGACGTTGCCGCCCGTCGGCTGCGTCGGAGTGCTCATCACCGTGTCCTTCACGCCCGACGCCGGCCACGAGATGCGCTCGGCGATACTCGCCGTCCAGGTGCTCGTCCGGTTGCTAAGGGCCGTCGCTAAGGGTGGTCGGGCCTACTCCTCCTCCCCCCCATGGAGTAGCGAACAAACGTCACATGAAAGTCTACTGACTGCTGTTCTCCGGTTCTCTACCCCCCGTGTGTTGCCATGGAGACGGGAGATCGCACGAACAACATTTTTTTTTTATACTTTAATTGATTACATATTTCATTTAGTCGGTAACTTGTTTTTATAAATAGCGATATTAATGTTTTCACGAATTAAACCACTTTCATTGCTTTTGATGAGCAACTTTTTTTGGGGGGGAATAAAATCAATTGTTTGTTTTTTTTCCCAGGAGGCAAGAACGGGATTTCTAGCCTCAGAAGTTCAAATCACGCAATACCATTACATATCACAATTTATAAAAACTGATCTGAAGAGTTGAATGATTGACAGCTGACCCCTCTTTGATTTTTTTTTTGATTTTTTTTTGGTGTGTGTGTGTGTGTGGTTTTTTTTCCAGGCAGCTGACATGCGTTGGACGTACGAGGTGAGGGGGAAAGCCCGTCCCACCTCCCCGCCTCCCTCCGACACAGAGGGGAACTCTTCGGCGCCGGGACCGTCCGCGGGACGCCGGCAGAACTTCGTGGTCCGGAACCTCCGGGTCCCGTCGTTGGCCAACTCCTCCCCTCTGAAAGTCCGTAGATAAACACCATCCCCGCTCTCACATGCACCTTCGCCCTCTTCACTTGTTCTTGTTTTCTCATTTGAATAGACCAGGACGTGGCATCATACATGTCCAAACGCACATGTAATATAATAAACATGTAAAAAGTCCGCGTGGGCAAAATTCCTCCCGAGCTCATCGGCTTCGTCTCCTCTCCTTGACCTTCTTTTCCATTCGATCTAATGACGCCCAAAAATCTATAAGGGATCATTTCCACACATTCAGCTGCCGTCAGATCTGTGATGAGCAATGAATGCCGCTAAGCCCATTACGCCTCGGAGTCCATTTTAAGTAAAACGTTAGCGGGCTCGTTTCCTCCCCTCCCGCTGCCCACCGCCCCAATTTCGGAGTTGGGCCGTAAATTAGCTCCGCCTCCCCGACGGCCGGTGTGCATATTACCGCCGTACTTTGCACTAACCGGGACGACCTTGAAATACACGTAATAAAACACAATATATAACGATAAATCAAACCTCATGGGTCTTCCGGGGGCTCGTGTGCATGTAAATGTAGCCGTCACAGGTGGATCCCTTCAAATCTCAAATTACGGCCATAATTTCATTAATACTTCAATATGTTATATGGCACGAGCATATAGATAGATAGATAGGTACTTTATTAATCCCTCAAAGGGGCATTTTGACATTACAGCAGCATGTACAGGGCAAAGCGATACAAAAATGCCGATAAAAACTAAAGGTAGTAAAAAAATATGAAATATCAAAATGTTAAACAAAACAAAACAACAGTGCCACGAATTAAAAACAAAACAAAACAAACAGCGTTGCGACAGCAGAAAGAGAGAGAGAGAGGGGTTGGAGTGAGGAAAAGCGACGACGTCATAACGACGCGCGGCGCGGATCCGCTGACCTCGGCGCAAAGTGAGACACTTCGCCAAACACGACTCATCCCAAGAATAATGGAATTTAACTTTGGAACTCGGGTTTGTTTTGGTTTTACCGGGAGGTTGAAAGAATTTCGGTTCAAAAAGAAAAAAGACAAAAAATTGTGCGAGAAACATTCAAAAATTTCAAACACCTCTGATGTCTTCCGACGGGCGCCGCGTCGACTAATCCTTCCCCCGCTTCCTCGACATTTCCTAAATGGATTATCTGCTCGGTTGCTTAATGCTATTTCATTTCCAGTCTTGTCACAGAGAGTCCTATTCCCTGTACATCGCTCGCACGGGGATTCAATAAGCATGGCGGTAATTAAGTGGGCGTGGGGGGAGGGGGGATGGGGGGGGGGCTCCTTCTTCCTCCCTGAAACACACACACACACACACACACACACACACACACACACACACACACACACACACACACACACACCGAATGTTTTTCTTCTCAGATAGCATCCTCGCATGTTGCTGAATTCGTCGATACGGAAAGGTACACTCGTCGGCAAACACGATTTGGTTCTAGTAAACTGTGTTGTTTTCTAACGGGTGTCTGTTAAAGCCAAAAATGCACAGTCAGCACAAACTTAACCCCCCCCCCCCACCCCATCCCACCCGACCTCCCACCCCCAGCAATGTCATACTCTATCAAATTCGAGGATTTGCAAAAATGGATCCCGTCATCAATTATAAAACGAGTCTCCAAATGGTTTTGTCCGTTTGATTGACAGGCCCGTGGCGCAGTCGCCCCTCCCACAGCTCCCCCCAAATATGGTCACTTCCCGCCCCGAACTGGCAAAGACGGCGCCGGGCCTAAATCCAGAAACTCCCAGGGCTTTTCGTAACCAAACGGCTCGACGTCGCCTGTCGGTCGCCGCTTCGCCCGCGACTGGCGAAATTGAAATTGAATACCGGCATTAAAAAGAAATACCGACGCTCCACCTTCTCCACACGGCTTCTTTAAAATCACGACTCTTGTTTTTTGAACTCTTTGAGCATCACCTGCGAGCTCGCCTGCCCCTCTAAAAAAAAAAAAAAAACCCACTATCTCCACATCCACACCCGCAAACGCACACAAGTGATACACGAACGGTCCGGCGTCCTTCGGGGCCGGGCCTCGCCCCCCCCCCCCTCCCCGAAACCTGTGAAGCAGCAGCCGACCACGTGTCGGCGTCGGCGTTTTCCCACCGAAACGAGCGCTTCGGTTCTTTGAAGTGAAATGTAATTATCGCTGCCGCACTTTCCCCGTCGATGTCTGCATTTAGGCCTCTCGGCGTCTACGCGTGTGTGTGTGTGTGTGTGTGCGCGTGTGTGTGTGTGCTCGCGCGTGAGCCTACGCCTATCAAAACTCCCCCCGCTGAACATGACAGAAGAGACGGGGGAGGAAGAAGCTGCTGAAACGCTGCTTTCATCTCCTTTCTTTCTTTTTTTTTTTTTCTTTTTTTTTATCGCCTAAAAACTTCTCATGACGCATAAAAAAAAAAAAAAAAAAAAAAAAAAAAAACGGCGTGTGTTACATATCTCACGCCGCCGGGCGAGCTTTTTCTTTTTCTTTTCTTTTGACGAAACATGCAAAACAAAAACAAAAAGCATCACCACAGAGGCGCATGCAAATAGTCCTGGAAGTGCAAATACCACCAGATGGGCCACTAGGGGAGGGGAGGGGTCGGGAGGGGAGGGTAGAAGGGGGGGGGGGGGGGGTCGGCACCCAAAAACCTATCGGGCTCCGTAGACTCCCATTCAAAATTCTCTCGTGAAATACAAAAGTCGCACATTTAAAAAAAAAAAAAAAAAAAAAAAAATCCTTATAATTAGAAAATAAGCTTCGGGGGGGGGGGGGGGAGTGTTTGTTTGTTTGTTTGTCTTTTTGTCGTCTCGCCTGATGGTGTCGGAAAGGACAGACATCACTCACGAGACGAGGCACTGCGGTCACGCGTGACACCTCATTTGAATTTTAAATTAGCCCGGTCCGATACCTGAGGGAGAGACGGGGGGCGGGGGGGGGGGGTGATTTACAGATCAACAAAGCCGCGCGTTATGTCCACACCAGCATCATTTGGAGGTCGAGAGGGACGCCCGCGATGACTTGCAAAGACGTCTGCTGTAAGTATGACCTTTGAATTCTTTCAAAAAGCTGATTCAAACATCAAAATGACGATAAAGAGCGAGCGTGTGTTCTTTAGTTTGTTTTTTCATTTTTTTTTTTTTTTTTTTTACCAATCCGGTGTAAAATCTTTCTTTATTGTGATGTTGTCGTTGTGTTTTTTTCGTGGTATCGAGGCACCGACAATCAATTCAATTTCCATCGGAGACGACGGTAATTTAAAGTGACATTTTACCAACGTCGATATTAACGCAACGGATTTTTTTTTTTTTTTTTTTTGCGCTCGGATTTCGATTTCCGAAAAGGCTGTTTGAAAGGTTCGAGAAGTCGAAGAGGCGGGTTTAAATCTTAAATCTTGAAACGAAGCCTTCGGTGAGACTCAGAAGAAGAAGAATTGCGCGAATGCGATTATTTAATAAGGTGTTCACAAAATGATGGATGACGTTGAAACAAACGTTTTCCGATGGATGATGTTTTTTTTTTTCAACTTAAAGGTGTTTTCTTCTCCTTATGGATCGTCGTTGGCGGCATAGGTGAGATCTTTTTTTAATTTATTTTTTAAATTGTATATATATGTATGTGTATATATATTTCCTTCAAAACTGCCGCTTCTGTGGTTCTTAATAACCGAGTTCATTCTTGGTTTTTGTTTGCATAAATGTTCAAATTTTGATAGTTTACTTTTCCCAAAAATTCCAACAAAATGTTTTTTCGTCGTTGTTGTTGTTGTTTTTTTAGTTTTTTTTTCAGTGCTGGCTGCTCCTGCGTCCTCCTTCAGTGCAACGGTGGCGGGTCAGAAAGTCGCGGTGGTGGAGAGGAATCTGAGTTGGCCGGACGCCCTGTTGTACTGCAGAGACTTCTACTGGGACCTGCTGAGCATTCACAGCGAGGAGGAGCAGATGGAGGTGGAGGGAGTCCTGAATAGCACCTCCTTCCCTCTCACCAAACACGTCTGGCTGGGACTGCGCAGGTATCCTGTCTATGTTTTTTAACTCTTTATATCTACATGAATGTATTTAGAAACGCAGCGTGTAAAATCTACAGAGTCACAGTTGACAAAAAAAAACAACACTGCGTTATTACGTGATAAATCAATGGAAATACTTTTGTGTACTTTTAATCTCACGGCTTTTGATTTGAGATTATCTACCGAATGCAAAAAAGTCAGTTCAAATTATAATTATTTATTCTTTTTCTTCTCCTGGCATGAATGGGCTTCCGTAGGTATCAAATGTCGACTTCTGTTTTTCCCCGAATGACCGATTGAACTTGTTTTCTTTCTTAAAAAAAAACCCACATAACTTTCACTCTATTGTTTTAAATGACTTGGCGCGTGAAAGTGTGCCTTTTTTTGTTTGTTTGTTTGTTTGTGTGTTTTGCTGAGCGTGACCTTCTTCGTTGCTGCCAAGTAGACATAAGCTTGAGTTTTGTTCCCTGCTTATGTCTTCCCATCTGGTTTTGTACGCTTTTGCGACGCTTTCAGTCGGACGCCATCTGCAGCTGAGTCCGAGTTGATTTAATGAAGAAAATGTGCGACGCAACTGTTTTGACCGCGATTCTTTTATGAGACGATCGCGCTGTCGATTGGTTTGGCTATCAGGGGCGTTTAAACAGGCCATTAAAGAGGCTGTAATAATCGAACAAAAGTCACCGTCAGTCAGGTAATATTGCAATTTTTATATTCAAATCAATTCAGTTTTATTTATATACCCACCCACAAAAAAAACCTCCCCTTTAAAATAACAGGGGAAAAAAAACTCCCCTTTAACAGGAAAAAAAAACCTTGCCTTTTAACAGGAAAAATAACTTACACTTTAACAGGAAAAAAAACTCTCCTTTAACAGGAAAAATAACCTCCCTTTAACAGGAAAAAAAAACAACCTCCCCTTTAACAGGGAAAAAAACCCTCCTTTAACAGGAAAAATAACCTCCCCTTTAACAGGAAAAAAACAAACTCTCCTTTAACAGGAAAAATAACCTCCCCTTTAACAGGAAAAAAACACCTCCTTTAACAGGAAAAATAACCTCCCCTTTAACAGGAAAAAAACAACCTCCCCTTTAACAGGAAAAAAAACCCTCCTTTAACAGGAAAAAAAACTCTCCTTTAACAGGAAAAATAACCTCCCCTTTAACAGGAAAAAAAACTCTCCTTTAACAGGAAAAATAACCTCCCCTTTAACAGGAAAAAAAACAACCTCCCCTTTAACAGGAAAAAAAAACTCTCCTTTAACAGGAAAAATAACCTCCCCTTTAACAGGAAAAAAAACTCTCCTTTAACAGGAAAAATAACCTCCCCTTTAACAGGAAAAAAAACAACCTCCCCTTTAACAGGAAAAAAAACTCTCCTTTAACAGGAAAAATAACCTCCCCTTTAACAGGAAAAAAAACAACCTCCCCTTTAACAGGAAAAAAAAACTCTCCTTTAACAGGAAAAATAACCTCCACTTTAACAAGAAAAAAAACTCCTTTAACAGGAAAAACAACAAACTGGAGAAACGGATGGTTCAAGCTTTATTAAAAAAAAAAAAGTTTTAAGTTTTAAGCCTAATATTAGATTCTTCACTATAAAAGTTCTAAATATCAAACCGTCTCTGTCTGTAGGACCCTGATGGCGGGCACCTGGTTCTGGATGCCCGGTGATTCCCTGAGTTACGCCTACTGGAAGACGGGGCACGCCTGGCAGATCACCAGCCCCTGTGGCGGCATGGAAACCGAGACCCCGACCTACTGGAGGGATCTTCCCTGTGGCGATCACTTGTACTTCATCTGTTTGACAGGTGAGGAGCCGGACGCGTTCACCACGACGGCGATTTCAGACGTTAAATAGGTCGTAAGTAGCCGTCGCCGTCTCGCTATTCTGGAGCCAGAAGTGACCATATTTGGACGTGCGGATGAGGAAGCGGTAAATCTGAGTCGATCTAATTCGTCGCTGATTTTTGAGGCCGAATATCTAATCGATGACGGGATTATTTTCAGATGACTAATAAGAAGGAATGACTTTAGCGAATGACGACATTATGAGAAAAACTGAGATGTTGAACGAGTCTATTGAGGCTTTTTATGGAGGCCCCCTAGTGGCACTCGGTGGTACCGCACTCACTGACCTTAAAAAAACCCTGTCTTTTTTTAATTCTGATTTCGCACCCGCGTCATGCAGCAACTGATATCTTGATCTTCAACTGGCACATTTGACCGCTACTCTTATGAATCCCACATGTGGCCTGTCAGGTTTACGGCGTCGGCTTTCAATACAACGTGCTTTATTACAGCTCAGTGGTTAGGTTAGGTTAGGTAGTTACTTTATTAATCCCCGAGGGGAAATTTTTTAAAGTGATGTGATGTGACACGACTTTCCGTCTTCGCTCTTAACTTCGCAGACGTTCCGACAAAAGACTCGAGAGTTCCTTTCTACACGAGCGTCAGAGGAGAACCACCAAAGGGGAAGGCTTAACACTAATCAGAAGGTTGGTTGGTTCGATCCCCAGCTCCTCCTGTCCACATGCCCAAGCGTCCTTGAGCAAGACCCTAAGTTGCTCCCGATGGTGTGTGAATGTTCTCCTGATGGCAGCGCCTTGCATGGTGATCTGTCGCATTAGTGTGTGAATGGGTGAATGGAAAACATGTTAAAGCGCTTTGAGACCGAAAGGTGACGAAACTATACAAGTTCAGATCATTTACCATTTACTTAAACTGCTGCAAATTGCATGAGCAATGAGGGAGGGAGGGAGGGAAGGAGGGAGTTTTTTTTTTTTTTCGATTGGTTGTAATAAGCCCCGCCCACTGTAATCAGTCATTGACTCAATTTCGAAATTCTTTTAATGACTTGCGAGGCCCAGAGATCAATTCCTTGCCAAACAGTGACAAGTTATTTACGTTCAATGTGGACGAACTATTTCAGAAACCCCCCCCCCCCCCCGATTTTCATCTGATTTGTTTGCTGAGGTGTTTTAGGATCTTTATCAGTGCTGGCAAAAGAAATAACAATGTTCCTTCATCTCTTTTCACTCTCCGTCCGTCATATATCGTCCCCTCCTTTTTTTTTCTTTTTTTTTAATTTCCTCTCAAATAAAACATACGGATGTCCTCCCCGAAACCTGCTCACCTTCCTCCTGTTTTATCCTCCTTGTCTCATCTCTTGGCGTTTTATTTTGTGTATTTTTTTTTTTTTTTAGTATGCAGAAGAAACAATAATATTCCTCCATGTGCCTCCCGCTTCTCTTCTTTTTAATATTTGCTCTAATAATATTTTTTTCCCTGAAGGGGGCTAGTGAGGGGAGAACTTATCTTGTTTCCATGGGGATTTATTATTATCAGTTTTTTTTATTATTAGTTTTTTTTTAAACGAACACATTACTCATGAGTGACAGTTTAGAAGCAATATATTGTACGGGGTTATTCCTTTTTTCCCTGCGCGTCGTCCTTTGTCCTCCTGGTTTGTCCTTATTTGGTCGTCGTCCTGTCCGCCCCTGTGTGGGCGTGGCCAGGGTGTCACCTTGCTCCTCCCCGGCTCGCTCAGCTGATCACCCAGCTCCGGAGGATTTCCTGCCTTGCCTTGTCTACGCCTGCAGCCTGAAGCTGAGCCCCCGCCCTCACCCGGATACCGACCATCACCACCATTTTTTTTTTTTTTTTTTTTTACCAATAAACCTTGTTTCATTCATTAAACTCTTGTGTTTCTACCATAACGGCTACGGCATTTTCTTTTTTGGTCTGGTGTTAGCTTTTTGGGCGGCTAATGTTAGCCAACCGTGGCAAGCTTTTAATTCGAGACAGGCATTTAAGTCATAGATAACGATATAACTCACGTTGACGCGTGAATCCAAATGATTCGTATCGCTGTTGGACGTGTAAACGGGTTTAGTTTTGTGCTCCAAATACACAGCGAGAGTTGAGTTCTTTATTAAACTCGTGATGTTGGGAAAACGTGGCCTCCATCTGATTGGACACCCGGTCCGCACTACGTCCCGCCCACCTGACCTGTCAATCAAACAAAAACCTAGCTTTTTGAGCCTTATTTTCTCATTAATTACAAGATCATTTTCAGATGGAAAGCCAGAAAACGGATAAGAAGGAGCGACTTCTTGGCTAACAACATCACAGCCGGAAGGTATGTCCACTTTTATACACGGTCTGTGTTTGCAGCTCAGTCTCTGCTGCCCCCTTGTGGCCCCAAAAATTTTTTTTATAAAAAAAAAAATCAGTTCTTGTTTGTTTCAATCGAAATTATTGTCAATTTATTACCTCTTAATTGAATAAGTGGAAAAAGCTTTCAAATACTGAATTTAGACTTGTTCTTCTTTTTGAATATCTGAAACATCTGACAAGAGTTTTTGGACAAATAACAGCAACTACATCCGGGATGAGTTAAAAATGAATTCATGAGTAGGCGACACGTTTGGAAGTATTTTACACCATGCTTTACAGCCATAACAAGAGGGCTCTCTCTCTCAATTTCTTTCTTACTTACTTTCTTTCTTTCTTTCTCTAGGACCCTGTAGCACCTGCTGATCCCTCCGAGCCTTGACGTCACCGCTGTAAACGGCGGAGACCTCCGGTGCGCGGCGGCAGCGGTGCCCACAGGCGCAGCGTCCGTCCAGCGCGCAACGCAGGCGGCTGCGGCGGCACCGGCAGCAGCACCACCACCACCACCACCACCGGCACCACCACCACCGTCAGGAGGAAGAGGACACGCACTCGCACACGTCCTCCGTCGGGTTTCGGACTCTTACTCCTTACGCCTCCTTTCAGCCTCCCCCCTCCTCCCCCAACCACCCCTCTCCCAACTCCCAACTCCCTTTCCCCGCGCCATGTCCTCCGCCACCACCGAGACGGAGGAGTCGGCGCGCGGCTCCCCGCTCACGCCGCTGAAGCTCGTCGGGCTGGTGTGCGTCTTCCTGGCGCTCTGCCTGGACGTGGGAGCCGTGATGAGTCCGGCGTGGGTGACCGCCGACGACCAGTACTACCTGTCCCTGTGGGAGTCCTGCTGGAAGCCCGCGAGCACCGAGAGCTGGCAGTGCAACAGCACGCTGGGCGCAGGTAAGAGGAGAGGAGCCGCCTTTTCCCACTATTTAATCAGGAGAAGATAAATTAACCATGATTATGGTTTTAACAAACAAGAACTGATTTTATTATTTTTTATATATATATATATATTTTTTATTTTTTTTTGGGGGGGGGGGGCACGTGGGGGGGGGGCAGCAGAGACTGCAAACACAGACTGTCTATAAAAGTTCGTAGCTTCCGGCTCTGAAAAAAAACAAAACGAGACCGATGCGGAAGCTGCAGTACCGCCGAGTGCCACCAGAGGTCGGCTCCGAAAATCTGATCGAGTCGCCCAGCTCGTCCAAACACAGGTCTGCGCACCTGCCCGGTTTGTCCTGCAACTTTGTTTCTCTGACCTTGGTGTCATTGTCACTGATGGTTTTTTTTTTTTTTGGGGGGGGGGGGGGGTGCAGCGACCTGTTCCTCTCCATCAGTAACACGTGCGCACCCGAACACTGCAGGCGGTAGACCCTGTATGGTGTCCAAACCTGAAGTTGCACAGCGGTATGAGGGCATGAGAAACGGTATGTTTTGCACAGTCTTAACGGTTACGGCCCTGAAAAATCCATTCTGTGTTTCCATTTATGTCGTTTAGGGAGCAGAAATCTTCTCCCGCTGACGACGCTGGACATTTTCAATTCGGGGAGATCCGGCTAAAAAAAAAAAAAAAAAAAAAAGAAGCTGCTGTATTTTTAAGCCTTTTTTTTCATTTTTTTTTTTTTTTTCCATAATAATCACCGTCTAGATTATAAACACTGCAAAGTAGTGCCTGAACCGTCCCGCTGAAAGTACACCAACTCTCTCGGGCGTTGCCATTTACCTCCGCCTCATTAATTCATTTGTCATCAACGACGGGGGGGGGAGGAGGAGGAGGAGGAGGAAGAGGAGGAAGGTTTAGAGGCTCACCGCTTCATCCTTTTATCTCTCTCTTTTTTTGTTTTTTTTTGTTTACCATCTTTTGTTGTTGTCTGGCCCTGTTGTCTCGCCCGTGGAGAGGTCCTGGCAGTTTGTTGTTGGCCTGGGAGAGAGGGAGAAAGAGAGAGGACGGTCGATCGAGAGATTGCTTGCGTGGATCGGTTTCCAGGGAAACGGGAGTTCAACTAGCATGACTTTTAATTCAGGCGAAAAGTGGCTTTATTTACTACCAGTGTCACGGTGGGAGCTGACAGGTGGTAATTACACACTCTATCTATCTATCTATCTATCTATCTATCTATCTATCTATCTATCTATCTATCTATCTATCTATCTATCTATATATCTATCTATCTATCTATCTATCTATCTATCTATCTATCTATATCTATCTATCTATCTATCTATCTATCTATCTATCTATCTATCTATCTATCTATCTATCTATATCTATCTATCTATCTATCTATCTATCTATCTATCTATCTATCTATCTATCTATCTATCTATCTATCTATCTATCTATCTATCTATCTATCTATCTATCTATCTATCTATCTATCTATCTATCTATCTATCTATCTATCTATCTATCTATCTATCTATCTATCTATCTATCTATCTATCTATCTATCTATCTATCTATCTATCTATCTATCTATCTATCTATCTATCTATCTATCTATCTATCTATCTATCTATCTATCTATCTATCTATCTATCTATCTATCTATCTATCTATATCTATCTATCTGTCTGTCTATCTATCTATCTATCTATCTATCTATCTATCTATCTATCTCTATCTGTCTGTCTCTCTGTCTCTCTGTCTCTCTGTCTATCTGTCTCTGTCTGCCTGTCTGTCTGTCTCTCTGTCTATCTGTCTCTCTGTCTGTCTCTCTATCTGTAAGTCTCTGCTGCCCTCTCTTTGGGTGGGATAGGATCATGATTGCTTGTGTGTGTGACAGAAGGGCGAGCCTGGGTGTCTGCAGGTTAGTAAATTGGTGTGTGACTTAGTGTGTGTGTGTGTGTGTGTGTGTGTGTGTGTGTGTGTGTGTGTGTGTGTGTGTGTGTGTGTGTGTGTGTGTGTGTGTGTGTGTGTGTTTGCACCAACCACGTCGAGCTGACCTATTTCTGGACAGTCTCCTCTGAAGCCCAGCTGAATATTTCATGTCACACTCTGATTTCTCTGTTGTTGCATCTCCGTACCTTTTTTTTTTTTTTTCACACACACACAGACACACACACACACACACACACACACACACACACACACACACACACACACACACACACACACACACACACACACACACACACACACACACACACACACTCGCTGCACCAAGACATCTAATTAGGGAGTCCTGGTCTGCAGCTTGAATGTGTGTGTGTGTGTGTGTGTGTGTGTGTGTGTGTGTGTGTGTGTGTGTGTGTGTGTGTGTGTGTGTGTGTGTGTGTGTGTGTGTGTGTGAGAGCCTTACCGCTGCACACACATTGATCTTTAAAAAAATAAATTACTCTCGACTTCCTCGGCTCGTTTCCAGCGAGGTTAATTCAGCTCATTTTAGTTTTCATTCACTCCGACGATCGTCTTTACAGTGAATAATGCTCGATTCAACCTGCTCTGATGTTCTTAAAACTTAAATCCTCCGAGTGAATAATTAGGATCTGGCCTCGCTCCGTTCAGCTACATCCTAACGGACGTAGACGATGGGTTCTTTTTAAGACCTCCCGCCGCCCCCGAAAGAAACAAAAATAACAATCCGCTGGCCGCTCAAGTTGGATGTTTTGTCCTGAGACATCGCGTTCGTAGTTGGGAAACGGACGTGAGCTCATAGCGACCTTTGACCTCTGACCGCCAAAAATCTTCTCAGTTCGTCCTCAAGTTAAATTGAACACTTGCGACAAATTTGAAGAAATTCCCTCCCGGCGTTCCTGAAATATCGCGCTCACGGGCGTTGGCCGACGTGATTGGACGGTGACTGACCTTTGACCCCTGACCGCCGAAATCTCACGAGCTCATCGTCGGCGCCGAGTGAATGTTGCCGCCGAGTTTGAAGACAATTCCCACCGGGCGTTGTCAAGATGACGGGACGGACGGCTGAGAGGGACGTGAGGTCAACGGGTGACCTTGACCTTTGACGGACAAACGGCGGTCAGGGGTCAAAGCTCAGTTCATCCTCGAGGCCGGAGTGAACGGTCGCGTCAAATTAGCGGAAATGCCATCCGGGCGTTTCCGAGACGCCCGCGTTCACGCGAATGTGTGGGGTTGAGGCCGCGTTGACCTTTGACCTCCCCCCCTCCCTCTCACGGCATTGGTGAGATGTCGCGTTTACAAGAACATCAGATTTTCATTTTTTTTTTCACAAAATATTTCACCTTCAAATTATCAAAAAAAAACAACAACAAAAAAAACACCACAGTAATAAACTGCCGAGAACTAAAGATGCGCTTTTTTTGTTGTTGTTGTTGTTGTTGTTTTGATTTGTTTGCTTCCGGCGACTTCGTCCTCCAGACGACCTTGAGAGAAGCTCGCCGTGAGAATCTTCACAAAACAGCCACGTTTAAAAATTTTTTTTTTTTTTTTTTAACGTCTACCCGAAAAAGTCCGAACGCCGGCGTGTTTCTGACCCTCCGATCCAGTGAAGACCTAAAAAACCTCCCGCGAGCGTTTCCTCCTCGCTCGCCGCCCTTCTCATCTTTCTCCATCAGCCCCGATCGATCCGTTCTTTCCTCTCAGCCGGCTTTTTACATTTTATTTTTTTATTTTTTTTAATTAATTGTCTGTTTCTCAATTCCCCTTTTTCTTTTTCTTTTGCTTCATCTTTACTCCCTCCTTCCTTCCCCTCCTCCATTTTTCTGGGAGGTGCGGGGGGGGGGGGGTAATTTCACCGCACACTCCCCCTCCCTCCCCCGTTCTATTTGTAGCTTCTGATGAACTGAGGGAGAACCGGGAAACCATGTGGCGTTCTGGGGGGGGGGGGGGGGGGGGGTAGTCCGGGAACCAGACCCACCATACCCCGAAATCACACACACACACACACACACACACTGGGGGGGGGGGGGGCATGGTGAGCACGTGCCAGAAAACACACATAACCACGAGAGGTCCAGTTACTGTAGTGAAACACACTAAATCTATTTATAAATGACTTAAATACAGTCGGTGTTCCCCCCCCCCTTTTTTTTTTTTTCTTTCTTATGAATTCCTTCATTGATTTTATTGAAACCTCTTCATCCGCCAAAGTCCATTCAGACACAGGCGGGGTTTTTTTTCAGCTGTTGAGAATTCGCTTGTTAAATTGATATTTGATGGAATAAAAGGTTTAAAACCAGGAATTAAAAAAGATTATTATGATTATTATTTTTGATTCCAGCTTCTCTCCAGTGTCTCCTGACGTCGTTGTGTGTGTGTGTGTGTGTGTGTGTGTGTGTGTGTGTGTGTGTGTGTGTGTGTGTGTGTGTGTGTGTGTGTGTGTGTGTGTGACTGGGCTTGACGTTAGCTTGATTTGCACATTCACAGACCGGCAACGATATTCTGGAAATATAATTTGAACTTTATTCTCGACTTTTTTTTCTTTTCTTCGAGAGCAAAACGTATCTTCAGAACTATTTTTCCTTTCCTGAACGCGGCTCTTTGAATTTATTTGAATAATAATCATCCTTCATTCCGATGCGGCAACTTCTGTGGGAACAGAATTGCCTCGGTGTTCGATTTTTCTCGTTCTATTTAAATTGGTGAATTAAAGCCAAAGAATAAAAAAAAAAAAAATGAATATATGGAAGTCCCGTTTCCAGGAAACTTATATTAAATCTAAATCGCTGTTAGTTCAGCTGGAATAAAAAACAACCCAGTTTCAGATCGTCACTTAGATCCATCATCAGTCGTGCTCCAGTTTCCTCCCCTCGCCGCTTCCTCGTTCCCTCTCATCTTTAATTTCCTCCCTCCCGCCGTCCCACCTCTCTGCATCTCATCTCTTCACCTCCCGTCTGCGCCTCCCTCGTCTCTCCTTATCTCTCTCCTCCCGCCGTCCGTCTCTCGTTGAGCGGTTTTGCCACGCTCGAGCGGTGAATTTGAGAAACGCCCGTGTTGACGTGAACTTTCACAGCTGTAAGATAAAAATAAAAATAAAATAAAATAAAAAACTGAAAATAGATCTGCTTAAATATGCCTCGGTTTCCTTTTCTTTTTTAAAAAAAAATTCTTTTTTGCCTTCTAAGATTCACTGTACGTCCTCGAGGAATCCACATTCATTTTATTTCACGTGTCTATTTGTACTTGCGGCGTTTTGAGCCTCACATCTGATTGGCTGTGAGGGCTGCGTCCACTCGTGGGTGGGTGGGTGGAGAGGAGGGGGGTGGGGGGAGTGGGGGTGGCGGGAGAGTCGAAATCAGGACTCGAAGCCTCCGAGTCCTGATTTCGTCCCGGCGCGGCCACCTTCGCTAGTTTGAAGCGGTTCCGACAGGAAAGCGACCATATTTGGACGAGCCGGGAGGGGGAGGAGCTTAGCGGTGGATCTAGCTCGATCCTACGTCCCCGCCCGCCGATTGGCCGCGCAACCTGACCGCGCCATGGGACCTGTCAATCAAACGAGACCCCTCTCCCTCCCTCCCCCCCGCAAAAAAACCCAAAAACAAACGAGACGACAGCGGACATAATCAATTCTGATTGGTCGCTCGTCCACGGCGGACAATCCGAACGCAAGCATTCGTGTAGGGATTCCCCCCCCAAAAAAAACCAGGCACTCAACCGTCATCTGCTGCTGTTTACCCGTCCCTCTGGTGGAAGTGGAAGTACACGTTTCGTATGCGTCATGATTTATTTCCTCCCTCCCGCGCATCTCGCTTTTATGTCTTATTTTTGGGTGCCATTTTTTTTTTCTTTTTTGGAATCGTTTATCAGGCGGTGCCCGTCGTCGCCGCCAAAACACCCGTCGGTCCGCTCGGGAAGGGACGTCGCGTCGGTGTCATTTTTTATTTATTTTTTTGCCGAAAGGAAGAAAACAAAAGAGAAACCCGGTCCGATTTTCAAAATAAAACACCCACGTGTCACAGTTACCAAAATAAATCGGGAGGATTGATTGATTTTGGAAAAAAACCCTGTTTTAACTTTGTCTGTAGGCTGCAGCACCAAGTAGAAAAGGACCAAAAAAAAAAGGGTGTGTCTCTGTATGTGAGGGTGTGTGTGCCACAGTGCTCCCTCTATATATATATATATATATATATATATATATATATATATATAAAATGCAGACAGATTTTTGATAACATGCCAGCAAAGCTCTTTAGCCGAGGCTTTTTGTCAGCTCAGGTACACTAAGTGCTCTCTCTCTTCATTACTTTCACTCAGCACCCCCGCTCCTCCTCCCTCTTCTCCTCCTCCTCCTCCTCTTCGCCTCCTTTTTTTTTTTTTTTTTTTTTATCCCCCTGGCGTTTTCTTTTCATGCTGCCCTCTCTCTGTCCTTGTAACGTCACGTCGGGCGCGTCTCCGCTTGCACGTTTTATTTTTTTTTATTATTATCGCCGACTCGTCGCTCCTCTCTTCATCTCACTTTCACTCGCCCATCCCCTCCTTCATTTCTCAGTTCCCTCCTTTTGTTCCTCGACTCCCTTTTGTGTTTCTACGCTCATTCGTTCGTCTTTATTTCCTCCTCGTTTTTGTTTTCTTTCTCTTCCGTTCACTTTCTTTTCTTTTCTTACTTCATCAGACAGTTTTAACACAGACAGTCTCTTCTTCCCCCGACTTCATTTCCTCTCCCTTCCTTCCTCATCCCTCTTTTTTTTTTTTTACCTTCCCTCCATTGCCAATCACTAACTTCCTCATTTCTTTCTTTCTTTCTTTCTTTCTTTCTTTCTTTCTTTCTTTCTTTCTTTCTTTCTTTCTTTCTTTCTTTCTTTCTTTCTTTCTTTCTTTCCCTTTTCATCCTTTTCTTTCTTACTAGTTTTTTTTGCCCTTTCAATACTTTCCTTCCTTTATTTCCTACTTTTTTTTCTTCCCGTTCCTCGTATTCCCCGCCTCCTCCTTTATTTTTTATTTTTTTATAATTTACTGAATTCTGTCTTTCCTTCTGTTTGTCTTCCAGTGTTGCTCAGCCACTTTCTTCACCTCCATCCTCATTTATCTTTCTCGTATCTTTTTCTGTAATTTCATCACCTTTATTGTCTTAATTTCTCCTCTGCCTTCCATTTCCTTCCTCCACTTAAAGTGTCTTTTTCGTTCTTTTTTTACTTTTCTACTTTCCTTATTTACTATATCCACCTCCAGGGTACTTGTGGCTCCGCCCTCCTGCTTCGTGGCTCCGCCCTCTTTGTACTTTCTCACATTCTTTCATAAATGCAACTCTTAACTGTTTACGCAACTTTCTTCTTCCTCCTTCCTCCTTCCCCCACCCCCACCCCACCCCTCCGACCTCTCCTTTTCCCAGACTGGCAGGTTGCTACGCTGGCCCTGTTGCTAGGGGGCGGAGCCCTGGTGCTGATGTCGTTCCTGGTCGCCCTGGTCGCCGTGTGCATCGGCACGAGGCGGCGCTTCTACGCGCCCGTCGCCTTCATGCTCTTTGCCGCAGGTCACACACACACACACACACACACACACACACACACACACACACACACACACACACACACACACACACACACACACACACACAGTGAAGTCCCGGGTCGAAGGCCACACACTCATTATGCGCTAAAGTACACACACCTAATGACACACACACGCAATACCATTACTTAATTAGCCAATTTAGACAAGGTAGCTGGAAGGTTGCAGGGTAATCACATTGAAAATTGACATGCATTTAAATGATAATCCTTACTTACTCATTAAACAGTGCACACACACACACACACACACACACACACACACACACACACACACACACACACACACACACACACACACACACACACACACACACAATTCTTCTCCTCAGTCAAACTCATTTAGAGAAAATCCCATTTTTAGGATACGGACCCGGCAGGGTTGGAGCCGAGTGTCACGCCTGTCCGTTTAATTTCCCTTCAGCCAGCCTTAATCTCGAGTTGGACAACTACCAAGTTTCCACATCCTCCCTCCTCTCACCTCCGGGAATAATTGGAAAGTTTAATTTTTTTTCCCCTTTCAACCCGTGAAATGTTTCATTTTTGCATCGCCGGACGGCGTCGCCTGCCGGAAGCCACGCAGAAACGAGCCACGGTTTTTAACGTTCGATAAAGTCACTCCTTCTGCATGTATTTCTTCTTCTTTTTTTCTTTTTTTTTTATGTCGTTAACATAAAGAAAAACAGGACTTCTTGATAAAATAATGATGCTACAGTACGAGTTGTGTGATTTCAGTTGGATTTCTGAAATTTTGTGGGTTAAATACTAAGCTATAGCTGCCATTATATGAAAGTAAGTTTGTATATTATTTATGCATAAATATCTAACAGTTTTGAGAGACAATTTCTAACACTGCAAGCTCAAATTTAAGAACTGAGAATCAAACTAATTCTCCCTCAAAGTTTTGTTGGTTTTGCTCTCCTGTTTGTAGAGGAAGTAAATTCAAGTCAAATCCACCAATAGAAACTCCTGTCTTATCCGTAAATGTAGGCCCCGCCCATTTGATCCAAATCAAAAGCTTTTGACTCGCGACCAATCAAAAGAAGTCTGATTCACAAGCAACTGAGAAAATTTGTTTACAATCCAAATTGTCGTAATCGTAGATTATATATTTTTCCTAGCAAACTTAATTTTAGATTACCGCACAAAAAAAAAAAAATCAATAAAATTACTATACAAAGAAGTCAATCAGCGGTTCATTGGTTGGCCGTACGGGGGTAGTTTTGACTCCCGAATTTTGAGATGTTATCCGTCAAATTTAAACTTCTCAACGTTAGTGCCCCCCTAGTGGTGGTATAAAAAAAATACCTCGTAAAAGCCACCGGTGCCATAATCAGCACTTTAAGCAAAACTGTGTCATTTTAGAAGTTGGAAAATAAGAGATCAGTCATACATGAAAAAAAAAAAAGAAAAGAAAAAGAAAACACGAGCTGTCAAGAGTGGACTTATTTTTTTCCGTTATGGGACACGAGCATTTCTTTAAAGGCCCCCAGTGAATGATGGATCACGAGAACTAACGACGACTCGTTTTTCACTCCATCATCTGAGTTGATATTTGCATTTTTTTTTTGTGGTGGTGGGGGTATTAAGCATTCTGTGTTTTTTTTTCCGGGCTTTGTTTTTCTGGAAAGTGTCAGAGCTTGTTCCCCCCCCCCCCCTCGAGGTGAATCCCCTTTGAAGGAATAACGATTGATGTGTTTCCCCCTTTGTTCTACTGCCATCCATCATCACCCCCCCCCCCCTCCGTCTTTCCTCCGCCCTCGTGCGGCCTGATCAAAACGCGATTTATTATTTTTGTTGCATCTAAAACGGGCTAAACGAAGTAGGCGGAGCTAAACGACACCCCCTTTTTTTTTTCTTTCTTTTTTTTTTTTTTTACAGCAGAGGAAATTTGTTCCTTTTGATTCAATAATTCATAATTCAAAACAAGAATGAAATATTGACCACCTACCGTGTAATATATCACCTCGAAGCTTTGAGTACAAACATCCTTCTTTCATGTTGATATATTTATGTTTTTTTTTTTTTAACTATTGTACAGCTGCTGCTTTGTAATTGACAGATTACTCGGTGCATAAATATAATTTTTTTGTTGCCTTACAGCTGGCACCCACACAGTTTAGTTGTAAGAACTTCGCTAAATATAGACGCTGAAGATTTTCAATGATTTCTACATCAATGATTCAATGTTTTCTCCAGCAGCTCTGTGAAGCCGAGCTCAAGCGTGCTTGGACGCTGAATGCTCAGTTTAAAAATGTGGGCGTGCTAACACGCTAATTACCGCTAAAAAGACTGCGGCTGATGGGAATGTAGCTTTTCTGACATTTGGGTAAATCATTAAAAAAGATGATCGATGACCTGATGACATGAATTGGTGGACCGGTTTTCATGGCTAGTCCACCCAATCCTCATAAACTACAAATGTGAATCTCGTGGTAAGCGCAAGAAAAAGGTTTTAAAGCGTTTCAAAGACGTTTTTCTTTCCTTCCTGCTGTTTGAGGTTTTACTTCCTGTTCAAAGGGAGTTTTTCCTTCCTGCTGTTGGAGGTTTTACTTCCTGTTCAAAGGGAGTTTTTCCTTCCTGCTGTTGGAGGTTTTACTTCCTGTTTAAAGGGAGTTTTTCCTTCCTGCTGTTGGAGGTTTTACTTCCTGTTTAAAGGGAGTTTTTCCTTCCTGCTGTTGGAGGTTTTACTTCTTGTTAAAAGGGAGTTTTTCCTTCCTGCTGTTGGAGGTTTTACTTCCTGTTAAAAGGGAGTTTTTCCTTCCTGCTGTTGGAGGTTTTATTTCCTGTTTAAAGAGAGTTTTTCCTTCCTCCTGTTGGAGGTTTTACTTCCTGTTTAAAGGGAGTTTTTCCTTCCTGCTGTTTGAGGTTTTACTTCCTGTTCAAAGGGAGTTTTTCCTTCCTGCTGTTGGAGGTTTTACTTCCTGTTTAAAGGGAGTTTTTCCTTCCTGCTGTTGGAGGTTTTACTTCTTGTTAAAAGGGAGTTTTTCCTTCCAGCTGTTGGAGGTTTTACTTCCTGTTAAAAGGGAGTTTTTCCTTCCTGCTGTTGGAGGTTTTATTTCCTGTTTAAAGAGAGTTTTTCCTTCCTCCTGTTGGAGGTTTTACTTCCTGTTTAAAGGGAGTTTTTCCTTCCTGCTGTTGGAGGTTTTACTTCCAATTGAAATTTTGCATGTCTCCTCCAGTCGTCCTCCAGGCCTGCAGCTTGGTCCTCTACCCCATCAAGTTCATCGAGACCATCAACCTGAGGATCTACCACGAGTTCAACTGGGGCTACGGCCTGGCCTGGGGCGGGACCATCTTTTCCTTCGGCGGGGGGATCCTCTACTGCCTCAACCCCAAGAACTACGAGGAGTTCTACTAGCACCGATTCGAGCCCCGGGGATCCATGTTGGGACGAGGTATACGGGGGGAATATGAAAAAAGGGGCGTTTGCAGGAGGGGGGGGGGGGGGGGGCAATTCCCAAAGAACTGCAAGGAATAAGGCACGTCGGATTTGAACAACTATCACCACAAGTTTCAAACACCCTGGGGGAACGAAAACCGGCGGTCGGGGGTTTACTTTCCTTGGCTGACGGGTGTTCGAACTGGCAACCCTGGGGGTGGGACGGGGGTGGGGGGTTGGTTGGTTGGGGTCGAGTGAGGGTCTTACCGCCGGGACTTGTGCCGCAAGTCCTATCGGGAGACCTGACAACCCCGGGGTAGACGAGGGACGGAGGTCGAGCCGCGACCACGCACGCCTCCGTTCGAAACCGGACGGAACTGCGGTTATTATATCGTAACCGCCCCAACTTGTTGACTCCGTTACCTAGGAAACAGGACGTCAAGACTCGGGAGGCTTTTTCCGCACGGTTACACTCGCATGCACAGGCAAAAAAAAAAAAAAATGGCACGTGTATCTTCACATGTAAACGTCGAATTCCTTGGAGCGCCCTCATCACCATCATCATCATCATCATCATCATCATCATCATCATCATCAGTGCTTAGTTAGGAGTTTATTAGGTTTTCTTTTTCTTTGCAGCTCTGGAACTTTCACAAGGACGTGGAAGAGGATCAGACGCCACAGTTGGGGCCTCATAACCTTTCATAAGACGCATAGATTCCTCTCGGAGGGAGGGGGGCGAGGAGGGGGAGGGGGCGCGGTGAAAAAAACTCAGAGCGGGGGAATAAAAATAAAGACACCCGCTCAATATTCTCTCATCGACCCACTTGTCTGTTACCGCAGCCGTCACCATCGATTAGCCGCGGGTCGGAGGTGTGAGACGGGACGGCGCTTCACGCTGCCTCCGAGGACCCTGGGAGATTTCTTTTCCGATTTTGCCCGTCGAGCCGAGTCACGGCCGCGTGCTTCACACCGCTGACGGAAATCCAGTTATTTTATATAAAGTCGGCACGGCACAAACAACAATCCTTATTCCCGGTTTGTTTTTTGCCGCGTCAGCAACACTTCTAAAAATGAGCTCATACGTTCTTAACGAAGCGCCGACGTCACTGGGAGGTGAAAAGGTAACGGTTTAGATTACAGCCCAGATATTAGACTGTATTCATTAAATAATTACACATTTATATATATATTTGGTTATTGCTAAGGATCCCCAAATTTTTCTGACCATTTCCCACTAATATGTACCAAACCAAATATTGCCAGATATCAACAATTTTAATGGAATAAGATTTACTGATTTAACCACATAATAATTATTAATCAGGCCACAAGGGACATTCAAATGTTCTTGTAAAAATATTGAAATACTTAACTCATTTTTCACGTGTACATTTGTCAGTGATTACATAAAAACGTTTTTCAGACCCATCCCCCTCCCCCCACACACACACACCAGTGGTGCTCATGAAAAACGTTTCCTTCGGTGGCCCCGCCCCCTTCCTCTACGTACTTCATTTTTTTTCCGGACTGCTTCGGTTGCATCGTCCTGCTACTTGCAGTGCAGCTGCACGTTTCTGATGCGCTCAAAACAGCGAGCGTCAGTCCGCATTAAGCACGCCTAAATTTCAAAAATCAGCGTTAAAGCCGAGGATGCTGGGAATTTTATTCGTTTTGCAGGTATTTGGAAAAGTTGCACGTGGACGTCTGAAACCAAATAGCAATCCATCCAATAGTTGTTGAGATATTTCAGTCTGGACCCTAAAAAAGTAGAGCTAAAAAAAATATGGTGTCATTTTTTTTATTTTTATTTTTTTCAAAAAACCAAAAAGATCAAATGTTTTTAACTGGTAACTTCTGGGCTGTAAATCTAAAACCACTTAAACTCGCTTTTACGAGCATTTTTTCCGGCTCTCATGCTGTAAATTCACGGTGTACATTCCAGTGCGTAGTATCGAGCCGACGGATGTTATACGATGTGCGAAGGTGGGCCGGGAAAAAAAATGAAAAAAAATAAAAATCCTAAACTTCCTCAGCGTCCGAGCGGATGTAGAAATCCACCTCTTGATTCAGCACTGATTGGAAAAAAAAAACATAGTAGTTGATATTGTATGATCACTGCTTAGCGAGGGTTGTTTTCTTTTCCTACCTAGAACAACAAAAAAACGTCTCCGTGCTTTTGGTGGTGTAGAGAAAGCCTTAAGGCATTATCACTGTAACAGACCTGGGTTCAAACTTACAGGGGATGCTTTATAATATGCATTAATGAGAGGACGCAATTCATAATTCATTCGATTAGGGCTGGGCCTTATGGACAAAATCAATTTCCATTTTTGATGCATACTCACTGGTGATGGAGATATAATGAGTCAGTGGTGAAGGGAAATAAAAGAACAGCTGGAACTCCCTTTTTTTTAAATTTATTATATAGCGCCAAATCACAACACAGTTGGTCGTTTCGGGGCACTTCACACATTAAAGTCCTTAAAACAGAACTTTATAACGATATGAAGAGGAATCCGATAATTAAACAATTCCCATGTTGGCGGTTGGGGGGCAAAACTCGGGAAGGAAAAATAAAACCTTCGGGAAATCGCGATCTTACGATCGCAATAATTGCGTCGATTCGAGCGAGCTACGCGACCTTAGCGTGAGCTTGCAGTTTTGCCAAATTGCCGCGAACGTTGAACAAAAAAACAAAAACGACGGCGGAGAATGATCTGAACGCGCGTAACAACCGGAAGCGACGGGGTTTTTGGTTTTCTTCTTGAAACGAGGACTGAAGTATGTGAAATCGGTTTCATACAGATCGTCTGTTCTGTAAAGCTACGTCGCTTTAACGAACTAGAACGAGAATATTCCGGCGACGCTATTATTATTATTATTATTATTATTATTATTATTATTATCGAAGGAAGCGATCACTCATCAGGTGGCGCTTAAAACAAAAATATCTTCTTTTTTTTTTTTTTTTTTTTTAACGCGTCTGAATTTTTGTCGAATCAACAAATTAGCAAATCACTTAAAACTCAAATTACGGTAAGAAAATTACTTTTTTGGGGGATTTCAAACATCCCCAAAAAGATTTGATTTGTTAATCCCAATTCATAAAAAACAATATTTTCTCTCAACGTGTCGCCCCGCCCTACTTTCAAATAAAAAAAAAAACACCCAACATCAGCTGGTGTGTGTTTTGTGCAGAATAACACGTGTCCGCCAACTCGACATGAAATATTTATCCAGAGTGCTTGTCGGGTATTACAGCACTCTTATCCATAATTTACCTGTCAGACGCGTAAACACTCTGGATCCCGTCCCCCGGGTGTGTGTGTGTGTGTGGGGGGGGGGGTCGCGGAACGCCTCGAGTTCCGCCGATTCAACGAAGAACCAAAAAAAAAAGGAAACCCGCCAGATCGACTCGGGGCGGTCGAAAAAAACGGCGCCGCGGTTTTTGTTTTTCCGCCGACGTCGGCGTAATCTCGAGCCGCTTCATTTAAAAAAAATATATATTATTTTTTCAAAATGAGAAATGTGTTTTGGAAAAATGACCAATTTCAATGCTCGGCGCGTCATGCTCACCAAAAAAAAAAAAAAAAACATGGACTCCTTTTATTTATAGTTATTGGGAGGTGGGGGGGGGGGGGGTCAGCACGTATGTTTTAGCCCAGGTCGGACTCGTAGCTATTAGCATTTGTTTGGTTATTAATTCACTGATGAAACGTAGCGTTCTCGTAAACAGAGGCAGCTTCTGTTTTTATGCATCGCCTCCCAGTAGACGGGAGAGAAACACTTGTCTAATGATGTGCATAGGGATTTAGGAACGTGTGTGTGTGTGTGTGAGTGTGTGTGTGTGTGTGTGTGTGTGTGTGTGTGTGTGTGTGTGTGTGTGTGTGTGTGTGTGTGTGTTGGCATGTTTTAGATGCCCACTGTAGAGATGTCTGTAATCAGCGTTTATCTTTGTACGTTGGCACATTAAAGCACTGAACAGAAAGTCTCATCTCTGCGTCTCATTTTTGTTTCCTGTATGAAAAAAACCCTCTTTTTTATTATTATTATTATTATTATTGTTATTGTTTGACTTTCAGTTTTATCTTACAGAACCACTTAGCGGCGCCTCAGAAATCCAGCGCAGATACACGGTACAGTAACACACTGTAGTTTCCAGGTAGGTCAGGGTACTTCGGGTTTGGGATGTACGTAAGGCAAAGCGTGAAATAGACACGCCCGGTCCGCGAGGGCCAAAGCGTGAGATAGTCACGTTTTGGCTGGAGACCGGGGACGGCGAGGGAACGTTCGAGAAGAAATTTGCCATCCTGGAGGCGGGGGGTGGGGGGCTCGTTTAGGAGCGCCCTCTACTGGCCCTTTGTGCGAGAAGGGGGCGGGGCTTAAATTCTTAAAACGAAGGAATTGAGACGCCGCTCGATCGACAAGACTTCACTCAATCCGTTGCCAACCGGAAATAACTTTTATCATCCCAAAGATGCACTTTCAGAATCCCCCCTTAAAATATTATCAAAACAAACGGGACGCAAAATGAGGAAGGTTGGTTTCCACTGCTCGGTTCTTTCCTTCTTATTCCTCTTTAAGGACTTTTGAGTTGTACGTTACGGTTATTTATTGGAGTAATATTTGGCGCTGGAACAGCCTTGTCACAATTTTCTTTATTCGCAAGTCCCTCTTGTTAAAAAAAAAAAAAAAAGACTTATTAAGATATCAACATAATTTTCACATTTAGCCCCGAGGAGACCTGGATTGTTCTGGTTTTGATTTTTTGGCTCGGGGACCGTAAACAAGCCCCTGTGAGTGACATATCGAGACGATTGCCACGGCGACGGGCGCCCTTCACCGCAGGGAGCATTTGAGGTCGCAGCAAGAGAGAGAGAAGGTCTCATAAAGTTACATAACTGTTTGGCGTTAATGCGGCAGTTCCCTGAAACCTTTTTTTTTTTTTTTTTGGGGGGGGGGGGGGGTGCTTTAAAGTCACGAAGTATAAATTGCAATTTCTTCCCCTCCCTGATCGGGGTTGCTCGATGACCAAGTCCTAAATAAAGGGAACGCGAGGGACGGCGATGTCTCCGCCAAATGCCTCGAAGGACACTTGGAGGGCGCTGGTGAAACCTCGTCGGCCGGGATGAGCTCGCCGTCGTCCCCAAGTAAAGTGCACCTGATGTCTGCCACGCTCATCATCCGTGTCATTCAGCCTCCCGCCACACAAACAACGCCATTATTTATTTATTTGTTCTATTATTTTTTTTTTTTTTTAATGAACGTCCAATAAAATGCTATTTTTATTTCTTTTTTTTTCTACCTCTCATGCTCCATTTTTTTTTTTTTTTGGACGATCAACTTTCTTTCTTGTTTACTCTCTGCCCCCCCCCACCCACCCCTCTACACACACACACACACACACACACACACACACACACACACACCAAGGGAGACGTCTTCAGGAAGAAGAAAAAAAAAAAAAAAACATCTTCCCCGAGACTCACTGGCCTAGTTTTACAGTAGAGATTCACACTGTACTCCCCCCCCCCCACCCCCTCTCCCATCGCTTAAGGTGGAGCTCTGCCGCCCCCTGCTGGCCACACTGAGCACTCGCGCAAGTCTCCAAAGCAGGCTTTTTAAATAAACGACTCCAAATTAAAGTCCCGTTCCACTTCCAAAATGTTTGCGACACGTTTGTTTTCCCGTTGACGCTATTTAAATGAGGGATATTTGCATATTCATAGATTCTGGAGATGTTTTGGTCGTTTCTGCCACAAAAGGGGGGCTGTTTAATGGGTTAAGACTTGTTGTTTTTCAGTCCGGGTGCCTCCGGGCGTCTCCAGGAAAATGATGCAAGATCCGTGTAAGATCCACTGAAGTGATGCTGCTTGTGTGTTCCCATATCAGAGCCATAATTATTCATTTTATTTATAAAAAAAATAAGAAAAAAAACTATGTCTGGTAAGGTTTGGCTCCGACGTCAGTGAAAAAAAAAAATAAAATCATAGAATAATGAATTAGAATGAGTTTTTATTGTTTTCACCGCGTTGTGTGAAAGAGTGGAAAGTTTGAAATGTACTCTTCAAAGAAAGAAAGACGAGTCATCGTGTTACGACTTAAGTCACTTAAAATCAACGACGTGTCGACGTCACCGCGAGGAGCGCAGCTGAACGGCACGAGTTACCCGCGCACGCACGCACGCACACGCACACACGCACTGCCTCTCCCTGTCCAGACAGCAGCTCCGGGCTGCCTGGGATGCCGAGGTGTCCTGTTTTTGGACAAACCTCATTCACTTCCCCCCTCCCCCCCCTCCCATCCCCCTCGTGGACCCATGTCGTCACGTCATATATCTAATAATAGCAACCCTCTCCGTACCCGGTGAATGCGCAGCGCGCGCCGCGCGTAACGGAGCCGTTCCAGTAAACCGGGTCCCGACTCTTCTGAGCCAGTCTGGTAAATCTAAAGTGGGCACATGTCAGTCGATCAAACACATCTAATATTAGTCGAGTCTGCCAGGGGCGCCGCCGTCCGACCGCAACGAGAAGAAAGAAGAGCACAAGAAAAATACCGCGGAGTAGTTTTAAAGATATATTAAGATCGCTGGGTTTTTTTTTCATTAGAAAGTTAAAAAAAAAAAAAACAACAACAAAAAAACAACAACTCCGTTAAACAGTAAATAATAAGTCGGACTATAAATTAGCTTCTTTTTTTTTTTTTTATTATTATTATTTATTTTTCTCTCTTAGACTCATCTAACTTTCCGTGATGCCGTAAACTCTGTGACCTCGATCAACGCGCACCGAGCTGAAGGCGGTGACCCACTCATCTCATTCCGATACCCGATCGAGGTCGCGGGACGACGTCACGGCGCCCTCATCGATACGCGTCGTCGTTTGCGTTGACGTCACGCGGACTTGGCAGGCACGGCGCGCGCGCACCTCGGAGGTCAAAGTTGACTTCCGGCGCTCTTGGCGCACCTGGGCGTCTTTCGCAAGGTACACCTTCCGTTCC
The DNA here is from genome assembly GCF_029030835.1 of Brachyistius frenatus. Taxonomy (NCBI): domain Eukaryota; kingdom Metazoa; phylum Chordata; class Actinopteri; family Embiotocidae; genus Brachyistius; species Brachyistius frenatus. The sequence continues at coordinate 318,608 of NW_027210922.1, forward strand.
AGCGCGGAAATAATAATAATCGTTCACTGATGCGACCCCCCCCGTCCCCCCCCCCCGGCCCCCCCACGCGCGCGCACACACACCCCACTCCTGGGTGTCGGGTTTTTAGGCATGGCGTCCGCCAACCGGGACGGGGGACGGGCACCTCCCTAACAACCTACTATTTAGAGTTGTGAATGCTCCCGACACCCACCGTGACCACTGTGACCCCCCCACCCCCCCCCCACCCACCCACCACCACCCCCCCCCCCGCTCTCCAACCCTCCCCTCTGCACTGCACACCTGCCCTTCTCCGTCCGTCCCCGCGCGACAGACCGGGCCGGTGCTCCTCTTCCTCCTCCTTTGCCTTCACCCGCAGCTCGGTGCACGTTGTCGCGCACTACTTTTTCTTTTTTTTTTCTTTTTTTTTTTTTCAAATTTTTTTTTTTTTTTCAAACTTTTTCCTGGATTTCCTTTTTTAAAAATTTTTTTTTTGCCTTCCCCACCACCACCACCACCCCGCCGCCCCTCCTCCTCCTCCTCCTCCTCCTCCTTCCCACCCTCTCCCATCTGGTGGATTTAACCGGACCGAACTTTTTTGTCAACACCCTGGATTCGATGGCGGAGGGCGTGCGTCCCGAGGACTACTGCGACGAGCCGGTGGAGGACGAGTTCGGGGAGATCATCAAGTGCCGATCTGGTAGGAGATCAACGTGTGTGTGTGTGTGTGTGTGTGTGTGTGTGTGTGTGTGTGTGTGTGTGTGTGTGTGTGTGTGTGTTTTTTTACCGTTATCAATCTGAGTCAGGGAGGAACACTCCCCCCCCCTTCCTCCTCCTCCTCCTCATCATCATCACCCCCCCCCCCCCACGTGCCTGGCGTATTTCCTATCAAAGACCTCTGCACACTGAAAACATTCCTCCAAAGTCGCAGCAAATCACTGCAACTTCCTCCAAGTGTCACATCAGTGAGATGTCTCCGCAAAAGGAGGATCAGTCGGACATATGGGATTTTTTTTTTTGGGGGGGTGGAGGATTTAAAAAAAAAAAAATCTGACATGAACTTTTTGTGCGCGTCGGCTCCGGGAGGCTGCTGATTGGTGGAGACGTGAGGCGCCGTGGCCCGCGTGGAGACTTTGAAGGGCGTCAAAACGGTCCCGCGTTGTGTACCGAGTTGACTTGACGTGAATGAGTCGGAGTCAGACTCAAAAGGACCCAGATGTTTAGGCTTTATTATATTTGAGGAGTTTTAAAAGGACCTCTCGGGGGGTCAACTCCCACGTGAGAACGTTACAGAAGAAACACCTTCGCTGTCGGCGGCTCGGAGTTCCAGTTCATTTAAATCACTACTTCACGTATATTTCAAGACGCAGGTACCGTTTGAGGACATCTAGTCATTTTTGAAGAATTGTCCCCCCCCCCCCCTGTAAATAATCCACTTTGCACTCCAGCAGTTTCGTGTTGCGCTTCAGACAATCGAGGGACCTTTGGATGGAGGAGAGAACGCTTTCCATTACATTAAACCGTTCCCTCTCTGGTCTTATGTTCTCGTACCTGTCGAGCTCCAAATCCAATTTAACGTCGTCTCCTCCTCCACTGTTGAAAAGATCCTCGTGACGTCGCCATGACATCATCCCTGGAGGAGGTGAACTTCCTCTCCCCCCCCCCCCTCCGTCTCTTTGCGTAAATAACTTTCTTTTTTTGGGGTTTTTTGTTTTTTTGGTTAGTTTTTCCTCGAGTGACCCTGCCTTTCTTAAATGAAGCTTCTCAGTGAATAAATAAAAGCCCCCCCCCCCCCCTCACGGTACAGCTGGTGGGTCATCTCACGCTGGAAATAGCGTCCAGCTGGCCTGATGGACGGCTGCTGAGCGGTGTCAGATTTAGTTTGGGAGGTCGCCACGCCCCCTCTGTCTCTGCCTTTCTCCTTTATTTATTTATTTATTTATTTATTTTCCTTTTTCCTCTCTCAGTTATTCCATTTACATCTTTTCTTTTTGTCCCCCCTGGAACTTACATTTAATCCCCTCGTCTTCCTCTTTTCTTTTTTTTTTTTTTTATATTTTTTTTTCCATGCGTCTCCTCCTCCTCTTCCTCCTCCTCGTATTTTACCACCCAAGTTGTTCTTCGCTGTCTGTCAGCAGCTAAATCCAGCCGTCTGTCTCAGCGCTGAAGATATTTAACATGCCAAACTCCGCGTGACATACCGTAACGTCTCCGGCCGGCAGCTTCGGGTTAGATACTGATTGAGTGTGTGTGTGTGTGTGTGTGTGTGTGTGTGTGTGTGTGTGTGTGTGTGTGTGTGTGTGTTGAGTGTCGATTTGTTGTCGTTCACATCAAAAGAAGCTGATTCGGCCGGTTTGAGTGGAGCTCAGCTATGTGAATAAATGTCCAAAACGGACATGTAAAGCAAAGTAACGCCTCGAGTCCTCATACTTTGGAGATGTTGCACACTGTATGTACTAAAACATTTACATGTTGAATGCCTGTCTGATATATATTTAAAATTGAATGTCTTCCATTTTTTTTGTCTGCGAAGTTTATGACACGCTGTCAGCTGTAAATTTATTGTGAAAGGGCGGACGGTGTGCAGAAGGTCAGAACCGTCTAAACCACGACTTATGGATGGATGGATGGATGGATGGATGGATGGATGGATGGATGGATGGATACATAGATAGTTGGATGGATGGATGGATGGATGGATACATAGATAGTTGGATGGATGGATGGATGGATACATAGATAGTTGGATGGATAGATGATGGATGGATACATAGATAGTTGGATGGATGGATGATGGATACATAGATAGTTGGATGGATGGATGGATGGATGGATGGATACATAGATAGATAGTTGGATGGATGGATGGATGGATACATAGATAGATAGTTGGATGGATGGATGGATGGATACATAGATAGTTGGATGGATGGATGATGGATACATAGATAGTTGGATGGATGGATGATGGATACATAGATAGTTGGATGGATGGATGGATGGATACATAGATGGTTGGATGGATGGATGGATGGATGGATGGATGATGATGGATACATAGATAGTTGGATGGATGGATGGATGGATACATAGATAGTTGGATGGATGGATGATGGATACATAGATAGTTGGATGGATGGATGGATGGATACATAGATAGTTGGATGGATGGATGGATGGATACATAGATAGTTGGATGGATGGATGGGATGGATGGATGGATGGATACATAGATAGTTGGATGGATGAATGATGGATACATAGATATGGATGGATGGATGGATGGATACATAGATATGGATGGATGGATGGATGGATGGATACATAGATAGTTGGATGGATGATGGATACATAGATATGGATGGATGGATGGATGGATACATAGATAGTTGGATGGATGGATGATGGATACATAGATAGTTGGATGGATGGATGGATGGATACATAGATGGATGGATGGATGGATGGATGGATACATAGATAGTTGGATGGATGGATGGATGGATGGATGGATGGATGGATGGATGGATGGATGGATACATAGATAGTTGGATGGATGGATGGATGGATGGATGGATACATAGATAGTTGGATGGATGGATGGATGGATGGATACATAGATAGTTGGATGGATGGATGGATGGATACATAGATAGTTGGATGGATGGATGGATGGATGGATAGATGGATGGATGGATGGATGGATGGATGGATACATAGATAGTTGGATGGATGGATGGATGGATGGATGGATACATAGATAGTTGGATGGATGGATGGATGGATGGATACATAGATAGTTGGATGGATGGATGGATACATAGATAGTTGGATGGATGGATGGATGATGGATGGATGGATGGATGGATGGATGGATACATAGATGGATGGATGGATGGATGGATGGATGGATGGATAGATAGTTGGATACATGGAGATAGTTGGATGGATGGATACATAGATAGTTGGATGGATGGATGGATGGATGGATACATAGATAGTTGGATGGATGGATGGATGGATGGATACATAGATAGTTGGATGGATGGATGGATGAATGGATGATGGATGGATGGATGGATGGACGGATTGATGATGGATGGATAGATGATGGATGGATGGATGGATGATGGTTGGTGGATGGATGGATGGATAGATGGATGATGGATGGATGATGGATGGATGGATGGATGGATGATGGATGGATGGATAGATGGATGATAGATGGGTGATGGATGGATGATGGATGATGGATGGATGATGGATGATAGATGGGTGATGGATGGATGATGGATGGATGGATGGATGATGGATGGATGGATGGATGATGGATGGATGGATAGATGGATGATAGATGGGTGATGGATGGATGATGGATGGACGCTTGCAATCTGCTCAGACCCCGATTTTTGCCGCTTCCAGCTCCATTTTTACTCCTTTCCTTTTTCTTTTCCTCTTCCTCACATGTCTTCCTTTCACCCCCCTCCCTCCCCCTCCCCCACCACCACCACCTCACTTCTTGTCCTGTCCTGCTCCTCACTTGTCGATGTGTATCTTGTGGCCCACCCTGGTCGCCATCCTCCTCCTCCCCCTCCCCCCTTTCACCACTTTGATTTCCATCCCTCTTATCTCGTTTACAGGGACGTAGATTATGTCTCCCTTTGTTGATTTGTAACCTCTCCGGTTAACCCCCCCCCCCCCCGCCCGATATGAATGCTGAAATGTGTTTTTTTTTTCCCGTCTGCACCAAACAGTCGGACCCGATAAAAGACTCCAAACATAGCGGCGCAATCATCGCTGCCCTAAATTATCGTTCGTGGCTTCAATCAGTCTTCTGCCGGGATAATTAGCACTCGGGGACCCGAGAGCTGCTTACGAGCCTCGACGCCAACTCCAAATTAAATGAAGCGTGCGCACTTGTGGCCGAACGCCGTCAATCCGACAAACGCGTTTTAAACACCGGTCCGATCGAGCTGCGAGTTCTGGTGCCGATGGACAAGGCGCCAAACTCGAACGGAAACAACTCGAAGGAGACCGAAGGAAACACTTCGAAACCTTCTTTTAGACATCAAATCACCTCCGAGGCGCTGATTGCATTTGTTTTTTAGGTAATGACCATTTATGGCCAGAAGATGGCGGCAAAGGAAGCCTCTAAATCTTTCCCAACACGGACGAGGCCGCCCCGAGGGAGATGCTGCAAAACGAAACGTGTGGGAACAGATCCTCCTTTTTGGGAGGGGGGGAAGGGAGGGAGGGGGGGGGTTTTGGTTGAGAGAGAGAGAGAGAGAGAGGGGGAATAAACAAACAATAAAGACTACGGAGAAAGAAAGAAAGGCAGCTGTTGTTTTCTTGAGGGGAAGGAAAGGTTTTGGGGGGGTGGAGGGGTGGAGGGGGTGAGTAGGTTGGGGGGGGGGGGCTCCATGGCTGAGTCGTGACGGATAACGAACGGAGGTGGAGTGGCGGGTTCACTGTACGATCTGACCCACATGGAGTTTCTGGGTCACTCCAGACCAAAAGAGGAGGCGGGGGTGGAGGGAGAGGTGGGGGGGGGTGAAGGGGGGTACGTAATGAGGCTGGCAGTGTAGGATCCCAGAGGAGCCCCCCCCCTCTTCTGACAGCTCACACACACACACACACACACACACACACACACACACACACACACACACACACACACACACACACACACACACACACACACACACACACACAAACTTTTTTGGGTTATGAGGAGTCCCTGCCAGGAAATGTTGTTTTTTTGTTTGTTTCTTTTTCAAAATCAGGTTGTACCCCGTTCTCATGGAAGTGGAGCTGACAGCTCGCTGGTGGGTGGGAGGTGGAGGGGGTGTGTGTGTGTGGGGGGGGTGATGTCTCATCAATCAATCAGGATGGTAGGAGGAAAAGGCGTCACGCCGGGCCCGAGAGATTACTTCCTCTCCTCGCGCAGATTACCGTGTCTCGTTGACGCGTCGAGGCCCTCCGTCGCCGTGGCGACCCTTTGAGGAGTTGTTTTTTTTTGTGTGTTTTTTTTTTTTCAAACTGTCAGCCGGTCGGGTCGGCGCGGGGGAGATTTCTTTTGAATCTCGACAAATCTGAATGCAAACATATCTGAGGCTTAGTCGGGATTTCCGACTTGTCGGAGAGCGGATGAATAGTTCGAGCGTACTTTTTTGAAAGAAACAAAAACGAGAGAGATGGGAAGAGGATGTGGAAACGAGCGGCGCTGACTCGGGAGTATAGCCAGCAGAAGTCACGAGGAACTGATCACATGCGCAAGTTTAATCGGTATCACTTTTCACCCGAAACGGTCGCCATCTTCGGCTACTTGGAGGAAGGGGGCGTGGCCTCTAGAGGGTTTTCAAATTAAAAGCGTCTGAGGAACGCTGCAGCTGTTCCTGAACCCCACACGAGAGTGTTTCTTTTTCACGACTGAGTGTATATAATACATAATATATGCGCCATTAAATTCATTATAATACAAAATGTTTTATGAAGTATGCACAGAATATTGTCGTGAGCGGATTAAAACACTTTCAGCTCTGAAAAAAAAAAAAAAACACACAGAAACGATGACATCTGTTATTTTTACTTCTTTCTTTACATAAGCAGAAATGTGCGGTTGTGCCGACGCAAGCGAGGCTTTTTATGTGTTTGTTTATTCCTCTGCAGGAAAGTCTTCGAAGCGGTGGAAAGAGGTAGCAAAGTATTTACTTCAGACTGCCTGCGAATAACAAGCTAAGTTATATAAATGATATGAAACGGGAGGGAAGATGGCAAAGATGCAGCAAAGAGGGACAGGTTTAATTTATAAGACTGATATCGCCTCCCGTCTGCACTCCTACTGCATTTTTTTTTTTTTTAAGCATCCTTCAGCGTTTGACTCAAAACCCGCCGAGATCTCTTTCTAAGAACAAGAAAAAAAAAAATATCTGAATGTTTCTATTGTGTTCGCCTGCATCTCGTTTTTATTGAATTCTGCTTTGGAAAGTGTGCGTTCACGTACGTGCTGACGCGACGAGGACCGTTTCTCCGGGCCGTGATCTTTTCCTTCTGAAAGACGCCGCGGGTCGAACCAACTCGGTTACGGCTGCGGCGACATACGACGTTCAATTTGCTGGCGGCGACGACACCCGGACATCTGCACCGCGATGGAAAACAAAAGAAGGAGCAGCGACTCTTCAGATTTGAGTTGCTGGAGTTAGTTGTTGAGTCTCATTGAACGGATGGATGGATGGATGGATGGATGGATGGATGGATGGATGGATGGATGGATGGATGGATGGATGGATGGATGGATGGATGGATGATGGATGGATGGGTGGATGGATGTATAATGGATGGATGGGTAGATGGATGTATAATGGATGGATGCATGTATGATGGGTGGATGGATGGATGGATGGATGGATGATGGGTGGATGGATGGAGGGATGGATGGTTGAATGGATGGATACATAGATAGATGGGTGGGTGAGTGAGTGAGTGAGTGAGTGAGTGAGTGAGTGAGTGAGTAAGTGAATGGATGGATGGATGGATGGATGGATGGATGGATGGATGGATGGATGTATAATGGATGGATAGATGTATGATGGGTGGATGGATGGATGGATGATGGGTGGATGGATGGATGAATGATGGATGGATGGATGGATAATGGGTGGATGGATGGTTGAATGGATGATGGGAGGATGGATGATGGATGGATGGATGTATGATGGATGGATGGATGAATGATGGATGGCTGGATGGATGATGGGTGGATGGATGGTTGAATGGATGATGGGAGGATGGATGATGGATGGATGGATGGATGGATATATGATGGATGGATGGATGGGTGGATGGATGTATAATGGATGGATGCATGTATGATGGGTGGATGGATGGTTGGATGGATGATGGGTGGATGGATGGAGGGATGGATGGTTGAATGGATGGATACATAGATAGATGGGTGGGTGAGTGAGTGAGTGAGTGAGTGAGTGAGTGGATGGATGGATGGATGGATGGATGGATGGATGGATGGATGGATGGATGGATGGATGGATGGATGGATGGATAATGGATGGATAGATGTATGATGGGTGGATGGATGGATGTATGATGGGTGGATGGATGGTTGGATGGATGATGGGTAGATGGATGGAGGGATGGATGGTTGGATGGATGGATGGATGGGTGAGTGAGTGAGTGAGTGAATGGATGATGGATGGATGTATGTATGATTGATGGATAGATGGTTGGATGGCTGGATGGATGATGGATGGATGGATGGATGGACGGACGGATGGACGGATGTACATATAAAACACAGACATATATACAGCTGAGGAACAAATATATACACGTAAACAAAAGCGTGGTTATCTCGCGTGTCTATTTCACGTTGTGACCGGTGACCCGTCCAGGCGAGTATTCCAGCTCTGTGATTGGCTGCTCGGGATAAAGCGGGTACAGATAACGGACGGACGATTGGAGCAGCTTCAAATTGAATTGTAAAGGTGAGGGTCGACTCGGGCACTTTAGCGTGTTCTTTTTTTTTTAGTATTTTTTTTCAACACTTACGTATTAAGAGGAGTTTACAGGTGCATGCAGGCGAGAGAGGACGCATTTGGACGCATTTGGACGCATTTGGACGCTATGTGTTTGCGACCAGCTCAGCGTTTCTGCCCTCTCGGCTCGGCGGGTTACGGATCTGCCGGTTCGCCCTGATTCGGTTTCAGACGGGCGCTCTTTAATCCGGCCTTTTCGGCTCGCCGCTTACTTGCCCTCCTTCCCCTCGTGTTTGCTCTCCGACTCGTCCCCCGTCGCCGCGGGGATCTGTCTTCTGTCCTCCAGCGTCGCCGTCTCGGTCTCTTCCGCTGTTCTCCATTTCCATTCCCCGTTTTGTTGTTTCTGTCGCTCCTTGTTTGCTCGCGAGTTTGACACATCTCCTGCTTTTTTCTCTCGCTCGCTTCTTCTTCTCCTTCATTTAAATTTTTTTATTTTTTAAAAACATCGTCAGCTGAGTTCTTTTCATTTTTGTCTCGCTGAAATGGTGTCAGAGAAGTTGATGAAAAGCAAAGAGACGGGATCGGATGGACGATTTAGAAAAAAATATAGACGAGAGGGGGGGGGGGTGTCTGATAAATGGAGACAGATGGCCGGAGGGGCAGATGGGGGGGGGCACTTAAGTTGAAAGGTTGAATGGATGATAGGAAGGAGGGAGAGATGTGGAGGGGGGGGGGGGGATGGAGGGGGTGGGGATAGAGAATGAAAAGCCGGGAAGGCGTGAGAGGTTTTCGGTGGAGGAGAAGCCGCGGGAAGGTTTTTAGATGAAAGGTTAGACCGAAGGGATGGAGGGGTGGGGGTGGGGGTGGTGGTGGTGGTGGGGGGGGGGATCGGTTATTTCCCTCCAGGCCTGCGTTGGATGAAGGGATGAAGGAGGTGGGGTTCAGAGGTGCTTGAGCTGGAGAAGACGGTACCAGATGGAAGGGGTGGGGGTGTGTGGGGGCGGGAGGGGGGCGGGAGGGGGCGCTTCCTGTAAACGCAACGACTCGAGCTAACGTGCTACGTGCTAACGGCAGAAAACGCTGAAGGTTCCAAATTTGATCGTTGAAACGCACAACATGACGTACGAGACTCAACGGGAGGAGGGAGGAGAGGGAAGGAGGGAGGAGAGGGAGGGAGGGAGGAGAGGGAAGGAGGGAGGAGAGGGAGGGAGGGAGGGAGGAGAGGAAGGAGGGAAGGAGGGAGGAGAGGGAGGAGAGGGAAGGGGGAGGGAGGGAGGGAAGGTGGGAGGGGAGGGAGGGAAGGAGGGGGAGGAGAGGGAGGAGAGGGAGGGAGGGAGGAGAGGGAAGGAGGGAAGGAGGGAGGAGAGGGAAGGAGGGAGGAGAGGGAGAGGAGAGGGAAGAGAGGGAGGAGAGGGAAGGAGGGAGGAGAGGGAGGAGAGGGAGGAGGAGGGAAGGAGGGAAGGAGGGAGGAGAGGGAGAGAGAGGGAGAGAGAGGAGAGGGAGGGAGGAGAGGGAGAGAGAGGAGGGAGAGAGAGAGAGAGAGGGAGGAGAGAGGGAGAGGGAAGGAGGGAGGAGAGGGAAGGAGAGGGAAGGAGGGAGGAGAGGGAAGGGGGAGGGAGGAGAGGGAGGAGAGGGAAGGTGGGAGGAGAGGGAAGGAGGGAGGGGAGTTAGAGAGGGAGGAGAGGGAAGGTGGGAGGAGAGGGAAGGAGGGAAGGTGGGAGGAGAGGGAAGGAGGGAGGGAGAGGGGAAGGTGGGAGGAGAGGGAGGGAGGGAAGGT